>NC_136523.1:3655000-3685000 GCF_053919585.1 Euprymna scolopes
ATATATATATATATATATATATATATATATATGTATATATATATATATATATATATATGTATATATATATATATATATATATATATATATATATATATATATATATATATATATATATATATATATATATATATATATATATAGCCTTTGGGATTTGAAAAAAAATCACTCGACCGCCCCAAAATATTTTTACTCGTCCGACTTTAAGTCTTTGTTTCAGTCAATAATAGTAAAAAATTTTACAACAATTCAAGAAATTACCGTGTGTATAATCTAACAAGAAAATATTTGTTTAACTCTTGTAAATCAACTATTTTATTACTACAAACATTTCAGTAAATATTCAACAAAACGTTAAAATTCAACACCAGTTTCTTTATATAGCATCATTCATATTATTGTTCCATAGAAATAAGAATCATTTCTTCGGATGCTGATACGTATTATCAAAATGTCAATTGAAATATAAATAATTCAAGACTGTGTTTATTGGTACCGTTAGAAAACGAATATATCTAACTTTATACACAAAGAAAACATAATGTAAAAGCACACCCTTGAAATAAATATATTTTAAAATGAAAAACAAATATTAAAGATTCATTTTTTCATTATAAAATTTCAATATGAAGTCTCTAATTGAAAAATACTATGAAATCATCCCAGCAGCTCAAAAGAATCAGAAATAGTTACTTACAATAATTACTGAACAAAACTCGAAGCGAGATCATAAAAAAATGGACATTTAGCATCATATAGCATTGAACATATCAGCCAATTTATATACCTAGTAATTAAATAGCTTTGTTAATGAAAAAATGATTTTTTTATACATTTATTCTATATTTTTATTTACAAGGCAAGTCGAAATATTATATCATGTATAACATGTTACTAATAACCAGCCGTCTTGATATTTTTATGTGTTTACATTTTTATAATTCATGTCCAAATTTGTTTATATCCTGATACATTTCTATCGTCCCTGGAATAAATAATGAAACGAAAACTGATTACTTACTTGTTGTATAATTTATTTTCGGTGCATGCTTGACGGAACGATGCGTTTTTCCTCTTTCAAATGTTCGCCTTTACTTTTGCAAGAATGAAGTGTATGTAGTTGTAGCGTCGAAGAATTTTTATCCAAATGAATTTCAAAATCAAAGAGCTAAATGAAGGCGACATTTTGACTACACACCGAATGTGTAAATTTGACCTTTTGTTGACCTTTAGCGTGACCACTTTTTTTCAATACGATATTCCAACGGTCTCACAGCTAGAGATGGAAGAATTCACAAATGATAAGACATAGGTTAATCTAAGGCACCGCATATTTAAGAGTCGTAAAATAAATGAGTTTTTTTCCGTTTCTTTATTTAAAGAAATTTTATCGACTGGCGGGCGAGTGATTTTCAATCGACTGTGGCGACCGGTCGTGTAAAGTCTCAAAGGCTCTCTCTCTCTCTCTCTCTCTCTCTCTATATATATATATATATATATATATATATATATATATATATATATGTAAAAGTATTATTTGTTTACGTCCAAAATAAAAAATGGGCAATTCCCAAAAAAACAAAAAAAAAACACCCGATGTTCAAGATGAAGCGCTAACCTCAATATCGTTTAAAAACCAACAACAACAAAAAAAAACTACGTAAATATATAAACTATAAAAACTAAACAGTCAGTCGTCTATGGCATCATATCGTAATGGAACTGAAATACATAAGGTCCAGGGTTCAAGTCTATTTCTCTCTCTCACTATATATATATATATATATATATATATATATATATATATATATATATATATATATATATATATATATATATATATATATATATATATAAAACGCTTCACCGGACTATCCATTCATGTGAAATCATTTTTCTTTTACCTGCTATTCCCCTTACCTCATCCTTTTTTTAACCAAGTAAGATCTGTGACTTATTTGTAGTTTCATTAAATACTTTTACATGCAAAATCCGATCCCGCATTTTGCTAATTCCTGCCCTCTGATGAGAAGGAGAGTATTTCTTCGAAACTCCGCGGATTAAGGACTATCCACTTATCTTGTGCTTCCTTTTTTAAAATTAAATATGTTTTTAACTCTTTTTCAAGAGGGGAGCAGACCAAGAAAATGAGGGGGCATACCGCCTGGACTTCACAAACGAGGAAGGGGCAGATGATCTCAAAGTAAACAATAAAGATCATGCTCCCCAAGAGGCCGAAACCACAAAACGGGAAGCTGTTCCCGAAAAAGACTCTAACCAAGGAGATTCTGGCCCAAAAGACACTGAAAAGGGAGCCCCCCCCCCCCAAAGCGACACTCCCACAAAAGGACAGACAAAGAAATCTGGGGAGGCAAGAAGCGTCGCCAATAAACAGGCAAGCGCGACTTCCATAAAAGACCAAAACGGTCTAACGCCACCAAAGACCTCATACCAACACCAACACCACCAAGAGGGTCTGCGAGGGGGAAGACCGTAGAAAAACAACTGTCCCCTCAAGCCTACAGACAATATATAGAGGGGCAGATATAAAACCCGGACCAGGTTCCTGTGAGGCGATTGAGGGCAGAGTCCTGTCCTTCGCCATTTCCGATATACCGAAAAACCGCCTCCTGGGGATGAAGGAGGAAGATACGGTGGGGCTCCTCCACAAACTTAACATCCCGGTACTATACCGGTACCATAGGTGCTTCGCCGTGTAGGACATCCCCCTACCCACCTAGGACGATGCGGAGAGACTCTCCCTCCAAGAAATAAAGCATGAGATAGTCAAACTAATACCTGAATACCAGAGCAAGAGAAGGGCTCGGGTGCAGGTATTTAATGTGCCAACCCAAATACCTGCGGAACTGTTAGGATGCCTCTTCAGCCAGTAGGATGAGGTGGAACAGGTGACCCCAGTACAGTCAAAAACTGGGACTCACCTGGGCTGCTACACAATAGCAATGAGGCTGAAGAGGGAGGGTGTTCGGGCAATACCAGCGCTACTGACATACAAGGACGATAGCATAACGGTAGTGGTGGAGGGCTGTCGTCCCCACTGCTGGTTCTGCCAAAAGCAGGGCCACATGGCTTGGAGCTGCCCCCAAAGGGTAACGTCTAATTAAACAACCCAAAAGACGGTCACAACCCCTGAGGCAGCGCCCACGCCAAAACAGGCAGCAACAACCCCTGCAACCGCGGCACCAACCCCAGCTCCAAGGAAAACCCAAACCACCCAGGAGGCCAAGAGGGAAGAATGGAGCACGGTGGTGAGACAAAAACGGAAGCCGATAATCCCTTCCGCCATCGTCCCACCACCAGCCTGAAAATCGAGGCAGTAGCCTCTACAAATGCAGCCTCTACAAATGCAGCCTCTACAAATGCAGCCTCTACAAATGCAGCCTCTGCAAATGCAGCCACCGCAGCCATTGCCGCGGAAACAGCTGCAGCAACGCAACTACCGCAGCAGCAAAAGCAGCAAGAGCAGCAAGAGCAGCAAGTGCAGCAGAAGCAGCAGCAATGACACCAGCGAGAGCAGCAGCAACAAAAATAACCGCAGCAGCCACTAGAGGAGCAGACACAACCAACGGTCCCCACACCAATCGAGACGAGGATCAAGCGAAGAAAAGACTGCTCCTCTGAGGATGAATCCGCAAGTGAGAGGGAGAAGAACTCAACCTCACCTCTCCCCGGTTCATTCGAAAGAATAAAAAAGAAAAACAAAAGAAGAAAAGGGGAAGAAAAGGTGGCCCCCACTCCCTGTGAACATACACCACCCCTAACAACAAAACCCACTTCCACCCCCAAACTAGACACTGCACCAACACAAGACACCGCATTAACACCATATACCACACCCACACCAGACACTACACCAACAACAAACATGGCACCAACACCAGACACCACACAAACACCAGACACCACACCAACACCAGACACCGTACCAACAACAAACATGGCACTAACACCAGACACCACACTAACACCAGACACCGCACCAACACCAGACATCGCACCAACACTAGACACTGCACCAACACAAGACACTACACCAGCACCAACGCCAGGCACCACACAAACACCCGTCCCCACACCCATGCAAACTGAGCCACCACCCCAAACTGTAAAGGAATAGAATGAAGCGAGGGAGAGAAGAGACTCCTCTGCCACTCGCAGACCAACCCAATTAAAAGCCCTTGCCCCCGAGGAACTATGTTATGTAGACCCTCTATCTGTGGCCACAGACATTTCCCATCGGCAGAGGAAAAACTTAAAACCTCTGCTCGATTACAAACGGATAGAGGGGAAAGATGTAAATATCCCCTCAAATTTCCCGGACGCCCCGCTCCTAATAACTTTTGTCAGAACTCCAGAAGCCTGCAAGACCAACTTGTGGACTAGGTTGCAGGCTGCTGAAGGGGGGTTTCCGGGAATCGAACTGGTGAAGAAAAATGACCCTTCTCTTGACGAACTGTAAAAACAATGCAAGGGAAGGGTCCATCCGTCACTCTACAGGGCCATGAAATTAATTTATCCTTTGGACGTCGGTAGCATTGCGAGAGAAGGTCAGGATATGAAAAACCTGACCACCTTGAGCATGGCGCAAAATGTCGGCGTCCCCTTCCCGGCTGATTCGGAGCTGTGTGTGACACACCCTAAGGTAGGTACCATGGCTTTGAATTTGGCTAGTTTGAATGCGAGGGACTTGAGATCATCGGGCCGGGCGGCTCGCCTCCGGCACGACCTCTTGTCCCTGGGAGTGGATGTGGCTGCGATTCAGGAGACGCATTTCGTTTCTTCTGTGGACTGTCAGGTGCTGGCCCGAGATTTTGAGGTTTTCTCAGCATATGCCAGCATATGCCAGCATATTCCAGCCCGCAGGGGAGGGAGTCTCCGTGCTGGTTAAATGTACCCTGTCGGCGACGGTCGACGTTGTTCATTGGGATGCGGTGAGCAGGCTGGTTGTGACCGATGTTGCCGTAAAAGATTCTGTGTTTCGGGTGATCGCGGTTCATGCGCCCAGCACTGCTCGTGAGAGGGTCTCATTCTTCAGTCAACGTGACGGGTTTGTAGATTGTTGGAAGCGGGTAGTGCTAATGGGAGATTGGAACGCCATCTTAGACCCCGAGATAGATAAGGTAGGGGGTGATGCTAGAGGATCGGAGAGGTGCGAGTCCAGCCGGGCTGATCTGATGGCGAGATGATGTCTGGTCGACAGGTTTCCGATCCAGCACCCGGGGCGGGAGATGTGGACGTGGGCCAATAGCGTTTCGTCCTATCCAAACACTTGGACAGGATGTTAGTTAGGAAAGGCATAGTAGACTTTTTATCTTGTCCCACGTCCACTTGGCTAGGCCAGACGGACCATAAACTAGTTATGGCCCGGCTGAAGCTAGGAAATAGGCCTAAGTTAGTGGCTCACTGGAAGTTAAACACCTCCCTTCTGGAGATAAAAGACTTCCAAGAGAAGCTAATAGAATTAATTCAAAAATGGAGGTGGTTACCGGGAGTAAGTAGTGGGTAGGTCTAAAAGCCAAAATTAGAATCTTCTCCGTCAAGTATGCCCAGGGCCTCGAACTAGATAAGACCAAGACGAATAAGAAGCTAGAGCAGAAACTAGCCCGGGCTACGGGGGAGAGTGATAGGTTTATCAGGAACTTGCTAAGCAGCACCTTCTGCGTGAGAATAGTGAGCGTTATGAAGGTCAAGTAGTCAGAGCTAGGCTTAGAAAGGTAGGCAATGAAGCAGTCAACTCCAACACTGACGCACGTCGTGAAATGACTAGGCGTGGCTCGGACAAGTACATTGCAAAGGTAAGACATCCGGATGGACGCACCCTAGAATGGACTCAGGAGATCTGCGGGGGGTTTTGAGAACATTTCGAGGAGCATTTTACGCAGCAGCCCGATCTTCCGGTCCTTGAGTTTAGCGACTATTTGGCTGACTCTCCCAGCCTCGAGGCGGCTATAGCAGCTAGTTGTGATGGCCGGGAGATGGAGCGGGAGGTTTTTACTGCGCTGAAGCAGGTCAGCTGTGACAGATCGCCGGGATTCGATGGTCTGCCATGCGAACTGTATTTGAGGCTGTCGCCCATGTTTCTGCCTCTTCTAACGGATGTGTTCAACTATTGGTTTGCTCAGGGATCCATCCTGGGGCAAGTCACCAAGTAATCACATTGCTGAGGAAAGGTGATGCATGGTGGAGAAGAGTTAGACGATTACAGGCTCATAACTCTGCTAAGCACTTTTGAAGATTTTGGCCAAGGTCCTGTCGAATCGACTGCAGGTTGTTATCGGTGAGTTATTTGAACCGGAACAGAACTACGCTGTGAAGAGGAGATCGATTCAGAACAACTTGCACCTGATCCGCATGATCCTAGAGGGAGGGATAGATGACGACACGGAAGCCGCGCTGATCAACTTAGATCAGTCCAAAGTTTTCGATAGGGTCGACCATCATTTCTTGGCATCTGTCTTAGAGGCAGCTGGTTTTAAACCGGACTTTTGCAAGTGGATCTCCATGATGTATCGACAGCCCACAGCCGTCGTGCAAGTCAATGGAAAGCACTCGAAGCCCTTTGTTATCTCTCAGTCGGTTCGTCAGGGTTGTCCGCTATCGTCCCTGCTCTATGTCCTGGCTTTGGAGCCTTTGCTCCGCAAGCTGAGACGAGGGGAGGCAAATTCGGCCCTGCGCGGAATTGCAATACGCAGTGGCTCAACCGCCAACGTATTCACGTTTGCCGATGATGTCACGGTCTTTGTGTCGAGCTTCAGAGACATCAAGATCGTGTCGGAGGCGCTCACTCAGTACGAAAGAATTACAGAGACCAAGATAAATCGCAGCAAGTTGGACGCATGTAGTGGCAACGCCAACCTCTCGGCACCCTTCAGCTGGACGGATGGCCCGGTTCGGATCTTCGGCGTGTGGTTCGGACCAGGTCTCCAGCTTGACAAAAATTGGTTGGAGGTACGATCAAAGGTGGAGGCTGCATTCAATTCGTGACTTCCTAGGAAACTTTCCTTAAATGGTAGAGCTGAGGCGTGCGCCACTTACATATATCCTCTCATCCTTTACCGACTGGCCATACTTCCCCTGCCTGCACAACACCTAAAAGCTCTTGTCGAACTCTTGTCCTCGCTTCTTTGGGACAGAGGAAGACACTGGGTGAGCAGACAGATCTGTATTTAACGTCCATGTGAGGGAGGCTTGAGAATGCCGGACTTGAATTGTCATCAAGATGCTGAGAAGCTGGCCTTCCTGAGCTACTATATGCAAGATGACCAACCGAAGCACCCCGTGATTACTGCTGCCTTCCCCGACCTCGTTCTCGACCCTTCTATCGAGAGCCGTTGCAGGCCGCGGAGAGAATCTGCCTACATGAGCCGCGCTAAAACGACTACCAAGTTCCAGCGACCTTGTGACTGCGCGCATTTGGGTTGGCAGCAGAGTGAGATCCCCTCCGCGTGGAGCTGGGCGCCAGGTTCCAGTCATCTGAGCAATTCACAGTCTGACCTGGCGATTAGCCCGAAATAACTCACTCAACAACATACAATGCAGTTCCGAGTTTTGGGAGTCACCTGATTGTCCCCGTTATGGGACAACGGCTGTAGAAACGACTGATCATGCTTTCTTCGATTGCCGCGAACTCCGCCGGTACTAGTCGTATGTCAGCGAGGTGACGGCTCACATCGATCCTGAGCATCCTCACCCAATTGCTGTATCCAATGTCGTGGACAGCATGAGGCCACCGTGGGACCGGGAAAGACAAATGGTTTGTTACGATCTTGGCCGTGGAAACAATGGTGATTTGGACGACGCGTCTGCAAGGTTGCCGGGGGTGTTGTCTTTTTCTGATCAGGATCTGATCGATTTCTTTAAACTACGGGTGAAAATCAAACGCGATAGAATAAGGCTGCATCGCGCGGCATTTGGCAATTGTAGCAAGTCTGTGTGTACGAAGAGGAGCCAAATTTGAATACGTGTTCCCTGCCTAGGTGTCGAACGCGCAGTTCCGTAAAGTAAAATTAAACAAGTAGCCTCTCAGCTAGCTGGGTGTGTGTTCTACCCTCTTCCCGATTAGGAAGCCTCCAATATCCCCACTCCCTCCTTCTTGTAATTTTTGTTTTAGCCCCCTCCTCTAGATTTCACCCATCTTAGAGAGAAAGAAATACAAACTAATCCCCCCATTCCTTACCCACAAAATGTTATTTTCTCCATTCACCCCCATCTAGAGTGCATCCACACTTAGAGACTGACCCGCAGAAGCGAGGTTCCTTTTACAAACCTAGTGGAACGGGCAGTCTATCAACTAGACGGGGTTGGGAGGGTCATACTAATCACCTTTTTTTGGTTTCTTTTTCCCCGCTCTGGACACAAATAAATTATTGTACCATAGTTATTGTTATTTTTTTTTGTTTTGTTTTTACACATCAATAAAAAAATGTTTTAAAAATTGGGAGTTAAGTAGGACGACCCCCAGTATGAAAGGATGAATGCGGTATTATTGTGAAAGAAGATACTAGCTGCGAGAAATTTTAGATTTTGTTTAGTCATGGAGTGACAAGGATGACCAACGACCCCCACAATCCCCCCCTTTTGAGTTGGCCATGTGCCTAAGTTTTTTGTTCACTATTGATTTTCAATGTATTTTTAACATGAATAAAGGATTTAACATCTCAAATAGACAGGATTACGACTTGATTATAATAGATAAAAATCATCTGTCATGGCGTCATATATGAGCTAAAATACGCACACACACACACACATACACACACACACACACACACATATACATATATATATATATATATATATATATATATATAGAGAGAGAGAGAGAGAGAGAGAGAGCATCTGACGTGTACTGTGAACAAACAAACGAAAAATCAATAAAACAAAAAAACAAACTGGAATACGGTTTAGTGTGATATACACGAGAATAAAACGCAGAATATTATATGCTATATATTTTCGTAATTCTCTCTCTCTTTATCTCTCTCTGTGTCTCTCCCTCTCCCTCTCTCTCTCTCTCTTTCTCTCTCTCTCTCTCCCTATATATATATATATATATATAAAAATATATATATATATATATATATATATATATTTTGTGTACAGAAAGTTGTTAGTTGAGACAGGTCATTGGTACCGTCGGTTTCAAGCCCGATAATAAGGCCCGTTTAAGGTATCCTTATCGAGCTCTCTTCAGCCAATATTCGTCGAATACTGAAGAGACGAATATTGGCTGAAGAGAGCTCGATAAGGATACCTTAAACGGGCCTTATTATCGGGCTTGAAACCGACGGTACCAATGACCTGTCTCAACTAACAACTTTCTGTACACAAAATATAAGTACGCTCTTAAAATTTGGATTTTCCTTTTAATTGAGCACTCTGCTGGAATTCTTTTTCCAAAAAAACTAATCATATATATATATATATATATATATATATATATATATATATATATGGAGGAGGATACACACGTATGCACAAATATTCAAATATTAGGTTCTGCATTTGTGTTTACACGTTAACACAAAGGTGTTTGAATATTTGTGTGTTTACGTGTATATATATATATATATATATATATATATATATATATATATATATATATATATGAAATAAAATGGAGGTGGAAGGACCTGGATACTCAACGTTTCGCCCGATTTATGCGGGCTTCTTCAAGAGGGATGGTCATTGACGAGAGAGTCGGAGGATTGGGGCTATATATAATGATGGGGGAGAGCAGCGTGGTTTCCTGTTGTCTAAGAGTTTGTGCTGATTCGCTTAGATACTGCTCAATGTGTTCAGGGAAAATATGGTGGGGGGATTGGAAGATCTTATTGGTACATTTGGGAATGACCTTCTCGTCAATGCATCGTTGTAAGAAAGAACTCCTGTTTGTGTTGGAGTGAGCTGCGATCAGTGTGTTAGTATATTTACGCAGCTTTCTTTTGTAAAGTTGTTCTTCCATTCCGACAGTATGATTGTTGAGCTGGATTAAATCCGACGATATGAAATAAAATGGAGGTGGAAGGACCTGGATACTCAACGTTTCGCCCGATTTATGCGGGCTTCTTCAAGAGGGATGGTCATTATATATAGCCCCAATCCTCCGACTCTCTCGTCAATGACCACCCCTCTTGAAGAAGCCCGCATAAATCGGGCGAAACGTTGAGTATCCAGGTCTTTCCATCTCCATTTTATTTCATATCGTCGGATTTAATCCAGCTCAACAATCATATATATATATATATATATATATATATATAGGAAGAGAGAGAGAGAATGAAAGAGAGAGGGGAATTAGAAAGATAAAATTGCTGTACTAGAAAAAAAGACGACATTATTCTATGTCCGTTTGATGAGAATCGTTTTTTGTTTTGTTTTGTTTTTGTGTGTTTTTGCAGACCATCTAAGAGTTGGCCAGTTGTGTATAAATACTAAGAGCTATAGGGGCATTCTATCATATTTGAAAGTGGCACAATGTTCAACCAGCGAGATAGAAGATGCGCCGTTTTAGAACTCATGCTCTCTACTGATCAAAGTTCTGACAACAGGACCATTGCCAGCACCCTGAAAATAAAAATCCGGACGGTTCAACGCTTTAGGGCACATCTGGAATCTGTGTTAAATACAGAAGTAATCAACCATCTCAACAAAAATAACCTTCTTAGTGACACTCAATATGGTTTCCGTTCTGCTAGATCTACAGCAGATGTGCTTACAGTTATATCTCATAGGATTAGCAAATCTCTCGACGGAGGCAACCTTTCTAGGGCAATTGCTCTTGACATATCTAAGGCCTTTGATAGGGTATGGCATAAAGGTTTACTTCATAATATCTCTAGCTATGGTATAGCTGGAAATGTCTTCTCAATTATTAAATCATTTCTTTCTGATAAGTTCATAAGAGTAGTAGTTGAGGGGCAAAAATCAGAAGCCCTCAGTATTAATGCCGGTGTCCCTCAGGGGTCCATCCTGGGCCCAACTCTTTTCCTGATCTACATTAATGATCTTCCAAATCACACCCTTACATCATTTGTAGACATTTATGCTGACGACACTATCATTTATGGTAGCACATCTAAGACAGTAAACGACCAAGTTCTCTCCAATTCTCTCTCCTCTGATCTTGAGCATGTAGTACAATGGGGAAAGGAGTGGCTGGTTACTTTTAATGCATCTAAAACCAAGCTTCTCTCTTTACATCATCAACATTCTGATCCCCATCTGGCATCAATTGAAATGAACGGCTCTCGTCTTCAGGAGGCCTCAAGTTTTGACAAGCTTCTGGGCTTGACCATTACTCCTGATCATAAATGGAACACGTACATCAAATCTGTTGCCAAGGCCGCTGGAAAAATGGTGGGTTCTTTCTATCGATCCAGTAGATATCTCACTGCTGATGCAATTCTCTATTTATATAAGAGCCAGGTACGTCCAAGGATGGAATACTATTGCCACATCTGGGCAGGAGCTGCTAGAAAGGACTTGTCCTGCCTTGATAGAGTTCAAAATAGACTTCGTAGCCTCGTAGGAGATGTCCTTTTCTCTTCCTTGCAACCTCTATCTCACAGAAGAGATGTTTCGAGTTATCTCTGATGTATCGTTATTTTCATGGAAAGTGTTCGACTGAGCTTCAATCTATGGTCCCCCCACGCAAAACTTTCACAAGAAACACTCGTCTAGCTGTAAACACTATCAATAATTCCCCCCACTCTTTATCTGTGCCTAAACCTAAACGTAGATTCCATGAACAAAGCTTTTTTATTAGAACTGCACGCCTGTGGAATTGTCTTCCGTTTTCCTGCTTTCAGCTGACTACAATATGGTTGTCTTCAAGTCTAACGTAAATAAGTTCTTGATGAACCGTTCCATATAAGTTATCAAATTTAACAAATTTTCATTACTAATGATTATTATATTGTCCAATTTCTACTGTACACTCTTTAACCCTTATCCTTGAGTGGCCTCTTGGCCTTGATAATATGTTGATACCTATGAAAAAAAAAAAGAAAAAGTCCAATGTGAACAAGTTCTAATTGAATCGTCCCCCTAAGTAATCCAAGTTACAAAATTCCCACTGTTTACTATGCTAAAATCACAATGACTAATGTATACCTATTAACCCTTATCCTTGAGTGGCCTCTGGGCCTTGATAAGTGGTGACATCCATGTAAAAAAAAAAAAATCTCAACGCATCAGATGATCCACGCTTATGATCTTTGGTGTGGTTTAAAGTAAGGGCCACATCATATCACCTTATATTTCCGAAGTCGGTTTGAAAGTCAACACCAATGTGCACCTGGGTGTATTGAAAATTGTGGTGATCCCCTAGTACCATCAGGTGGTTGCTGGCAGGCCCTGGGTGTGGCAGCAGTACTCGGCGCCGGCACACAAGTCCAAAGAAACCCACGCTTGACTTCAGAAGGAGTGCTACGACTTTGTGTCTTTATCTTACTGACACCCCTATACTCTTGACCTGCACCTGCTGAAGTACTACGTTACGTCATACGTCGAGAATATCACCAAAATGGCCTCCCCCAACACCAAAGCTAGTCTGATCTCCGCTGGCGATTGTGGAAAAGGTATGCCTCTAGTTCCGGGCCCATATCAAGGCGGTTATTTAGGCTGAAGGTGTCTACATTGAATAGATGTAAGTTCTACTACATAAAACAGTTGCTTGAATTGATTTTTTTCAATAAAAATTAAAAATAAAGCTTTAGTGCTGTTTTGTTTAGGGCGGCGATTTTATGTTTTTACCGCCTATATATATATTCGTAATATATATATACACACAAATATATATATATAGGTGTGTGTATGTGTGTGTGTCGATGTATGTATATATATATATATATATATATATATATATATATATATATATATATGGGTATTACATTATATTCTCTCTCTGAGAGTCATTAGATAATTCTATTTGAATTGAACACATGTGTAACGAGTCGAAATATATGTAATGTATAAGTATATCTTTTCATGAGACAACGCAGACAAAATTACACTTTGATACAATGAAAAGTAGTCTGTGTGCAGCTTATATAATACTGTTAATCTATTTTATCCTCAAAATATAACCATTAACAGATAACCTCAGCCAACAAAGGTGAGTACACCCCTAATAAACTACAGCCTACAATGTCCAAATTGAGTACCGCTTGTCATTTTCCCTCCAAAATACCATGTGACTCATTAATGTTACTAGGCCCATGTGTGCATAGGTAACAGGTGTTTTCTGGCTTTAACTTATCATGTGCTACAAAAAAAAATCCTGTCTTTTTCTCTTTGCCTCTCTATACTACTCTAACCAAGTCTGTCGACCTGTCCCACAAATCCCAAAACCTCATCATGAAATATCTCCAAAAAAACTACAGGAATAAACCTAGAACCTCATCTTCCAACGTAGACCCCTACTACCCTGTCTGTTTCTCCAACATCAGGGGTCTACAATCCCACCTCTCAGAGGTTGAAACCCAATTGCAGGAGACGAAACCAGACACATTGTTCCTAAGCGAAACTGGCATTGGGCCGACCACTCCCCTAGATGAGTTCGTAATTAAAGGATACTCTAACTTAACATCTAAATCTGCATCACCATGAGCATGGAATATGTGCCTATATTTAAAATGCTTTTCCGTGTGGTAAGGATATCTCCAGAGAAGACCCTCATTTACATTATATATGCTTCCAGATTGCACTTGCTTACACCACCGCATTTATATTTGCCCTCTATCGCCCCCACAACAGCGGAGTTACTATCTTTAAGAGTATATCTGAGAAAATTGACCAGTGACCACATCCTGTCTGCTCATCCTTCGGCTAACATTCACATCTGTGATGACTTCAATGTCCACAATGTGGAATGGCTGACTCACTCAAACAAGACAAATGATGAGGGGAGGTTCTGTCATGATTTCTCCATTGCTTATGGCCTCACTCAGATTTTTCACGAACTCACTCGTGTGTCCGATACTACCGGTCAGTATGCAAGCCTTCTATACCTTTTTTCTCACAATTTCCACTGAGCTATGTTCATGTTCCGTTCTATCTCCTCTGGAATCTTCAGACCACTGGGCCTAAATCAAAACGTAGATTCCATGAACAAAGCTTCTTTCTTAGAAGTGCACGCCTGTGGAACTCTCTTCCGTTTGCCTGTTTCCCACCTGACTACAACTTGGATGTCTTCAAGTCCAACATAAACAAATTCTTGATAAACCGCCCCCTTCAGTAATCAAATTTATCCAATCTCCATTACTAACGATTACTACGATATTATCTCATTGATTACGGCGAACGCAATAACCCTTATCCGCGAGTGGCCTCCGGGCCTTGATAAGTGGTGTGATTACCATGTAAAAAAATATTGTAGTGGATCTCTCTCTCACACACATACACACACACACGCACGCACACACACACACACACACTCTCTCTCTCTCTCTCTCTCTCTCTCTCTCTCTCTCTCTCTCTCTCTCTCATACTCGTCACTGAAAGTTTCAACATCTCACCGAATGGCAAAGAACTCTCTGGGATCTTAAAAGGCGTATAATTGCGCTTCATGAAGATGACCAGCTGTATACAAATCCTAAGAGCGAATATTGCCAAATGAACTGCAGTAAAATGGCTACGATCATCCAGCATTTTAAAAAAGTAGGGTCCTCTCAGAACTCGAGTGCACGTAATGAGCATCACATCCAAATGCTTTCTTTGAAAGATCTGCGTATGAGTGCTGTCAGCATTGCTGAAGAGATTGAAGAGATGAGAGAGTCAGCTTGTTAGTGCTCAGATCATACGCCGCCCACTACATCAAATGGGTGTGCATGACTGTCACTAAAGGATGAAGCTCGCAAACAGTTTGATGATGACATGTCTACAAAGCACATGGATTACTGGAACCATGTTCCATGGTCTGATGAGATTTAAATTAATTTGGTTCCGATGGCTTCGGGTATGTGTAACCAGGTTAGAAGTGCAAAGATAAGTGCGTCATGCCTACAGTCAAGTATAGTGGTGGGAATGTCGTTGTTTGGGGCTGTAGAGGCGCTACAGATATTAGAAAAGTTATATTTCATTGAGGGGAACATGAACTCAAGGGGTACTGTGAAATGTTACAGCAATACATATCCTCCCTCCAGCAACTAAGTCACAGAGCAGGGTTCCAGCATGACAATAACCCCAAATACACTTCAGTAAAGCAGTCGTCATCTTAGAGGTGTTTTTGGGGTCATTGTTATGCTGGGATACTGCCCTGTGACTTAGTTCATATAGGGAGGAGATCATGCTTCAGTAAAGCAGTCGTCATCTTAGAGGAGTGTGAGGGTAAAGATGATGGACTGGCCAAGCATGTCTCTAGACTTTGACCTCAATAGAACATCTTTGGGGAATCCTGGTTGAGGTGCAGAAAGTCTTAAATATCCTCCAGCTTCACGACGTCGTCAGAAGAGCATTTCATTGGCTATCTGTGAAGTTCTGATAAACTCCATGCTCAGGAGAGTAAAGGAAGTCCTGGATAATTAAGGGGTACCACACAGAATATTTAGAGTTGAAATAGAGTATATTAATATTTATTTACTTTCCCTAAGAGGTGTACTCACTTTATTTGCAGGTGTTTAGCTTGTAATAGTAATATTTTTAGTTATTTTGAGGAGATGATGAATTAATCCTGTTACATAAATGCGCACAGAATACTTTTCATTGTGTCAAAATGTAATTTTGCCACTGCTGTCCAATGAAGAGATATACTTAAATATCTGCAAAAATGTGAAGGGTGTACTTACTTTTGTGATACATTGAATGAATATATATATATATATATATGAACAAATGATTAATAAAATATGTTAAACGACATCTTGAAAAAGAGTTAAAAACATATTTAATTTTAAAAAAGGAAACACAAGATAAATGGATAGTCCTTAATCCGCGGAGTTTCGAAGAAATACTCTCCTTCTCATCAGAGGGAAGGAATTAGCAAAATGCAGAATCGGATTTTGCATATAAAAGTATTTAATGAAACTACAAGTAAGTCACAGATCGTACTTGGTTAAAAAAAAAAAGGGGTGAGTTAAGGGGAACAGGAGGCAAAAGAAAAATGATAAAAAGATTTCACATGAATGGACAGTCCGGTGAAGGGTAAAAATCCAAAAATGGTAAAATCCAAAACGGTCGAATTTAAAATTTCAATCCAATGGGTAAATTCCAAATGGTCCAAAATAATCCAAAAGGCAGAGTTCCTTGGAAAAAAGCGCAAATGGAATGAATTCCAAATCATTAAAAGAGAAGTACTGGAGAGAATATTTAAAAACACGTCTATATATATTATATATATATATATATATATATATGTGTGTGTGTGTGTGTGTGTGTGTGTGTGTGTGTGTGTGTGTGTGTGTGTGTGTGTATAAGGAATGAAAAAATACCAGCGGTGGTTGACGTTATGTTTTAAGAAAAATAGAAAAACCGAATGAAATTATTAAAAAAATCAACGTTTCGTCCTTATTTCAGAGGACATTTTCAGGATAATTGAAATAAAAATGTAAGAAAAGAAAAAGTCATAGATCGTGCGAAAAAGACAGTTTTTGAATCCTACCCATGTCGGGAAGGACATACGCACACATGTTCGTCCTTCCCGACATGGGTAGGATTCAAAAACTGTCTTTTTCGCACGATCTATGACTTTTTCTTTTCTTACATTTTTATTTCAATTATCCTGAAGATGTCCTCTGAAATAAGGACGAAACGTTGATTTTTTAATAATTTCATTCGGTTTTTCTATTTTTCTTAAAACATATATATATATAGAGAGAGAGAGAGAAAGAGAGACAGAGAGAGAGACAGAGAGAGAGACCGAGACAGAGAACCCTATTTCAACTACTAACTATTAATATGCTGTTGTCCCAGTGACTACGGTACACTCATTAACCCTTATCATCGATTGGTCTTTATTCCCATGTAAAAAGAGAGAGAGAGGGATGCTTAAGAAACAAGTATTTATAAGACAATCATAAAATCTGTCTGTGATTTGAAAATGTATATTTTTATGCATTTCTGCTACTAACTATTTTAAAATATGAAAAAAGTATATAAATAAAAAAGGTAATAGCATTTAAAAAGTTCCGATATTACAAAAGTTTTAATAGAAAAAGACACACAAATGTTTATTCTTTCGGAACATTTTTATTTTATTATCAATGAAAGAAACCGAAATAAAATCTTAAAACCGAAATCAAAACTTATGAAGAATCCTTGGTACCATTATTTAAAAAAAAAAATTGATGACTTAAGTGCCATCAGCTATAATCGAAACCGAAACGAAAACTTATAAAGAATTCCTGGTAAAATAATTTATTACAAGAAACAGAAGTCAATAATAATTAAACGACAGTCACTCGGATGTAAGCGTGACGCACAAAATAAATAACACACAGGATATCCTATTAATATACCGATTTTATTGGACCCAATATATAGTAAAGGTTTTAAAAGTCTTGGGAACATAAAGATTTTTAATAACTCAAAAACTATTAGGAGTTAAAAAATGAAATTGGTACCGTTGGAAAGGTTAAAGTTTCAAGTTTTGTGGGGAATCTTAAAACTTGCTCAATATGAGCACCATTCGTCACACGGCAGACATCTAGTCGATAGTCCATTTCCTGCCAAACGCGTTCCAGCATCTTGACGTCAATGGTTCCCACAACTGCCGTTATTCGAGCCTTTAGTTCGTCAATATCTCTTAGAAGGGACGGCACATAGACTTGTTGCTTGACAAAGCCCCAAAGGAAAAAGTCACTCTCAGTACCCCATATGCGAGTGCTATGCTTGTTAACTTTGCCATTCAGATAGAAGGTCGCTTCATCGCTAAAAACAAGCCGGTCATCAAAGCCGTTATCTTCCAACTTCTCTTGCATTGCAATGCAAAAGTCACGGCGAAGTGGCTTATCAGTGTCCTTCAACTTTTGGACCAACTTGAGCTTGTAAGGTACCATTTGCAGTCGTTTCCTTAAGACACGCCAGACAGTTGCTGGAGCAAGCTGAAGTTCCCTGCTGGCTCTTCTCACTGATTTACAGGGGCTCTGCTGAAAGGCTTCCGGACTTGCTCAACTGCATCTTCTGAAGTTGAAGGGCGACTTGTTCGCTTACTTGGGCATAAACATCCATCTTTCACAAATTTAGCATGCCATCTGACAATGGGTTTCCTTTCAGGGACTTCTTTTTTAAATTTCCTGCGAAATGCATGCTGAACACATGTCCACGATTCAGTCTTTGCAAATTGGAGGACGCAAAACGCCTTGTCTTGTTTAGAGAACGCCATTACTGCACATGGAAAGATAAAACGAAAATCATTAGTATGACCAAAAATTTGATTAAGCAAGCTTTAAAATGGCACCAGTTTCATTTTTCTACCTGGAATAGTTCATGAGATATACGCATTTGTAATGTTCCCAAGACTTTTGAAACACCCTGTATAGTAAAGGTTTTAAAAAAGTGAGCCACCACCGAGAATCGAAAGCAAAACATTTATCTTACGATTTACTTTTTCCTTTGACATTAATACCTGAGATATTAAGACATGTTTGCTGCAAGACTAAACATTAAGACATTAAAAAATACGCTACACATACATACTCGTAATATCGTCATCCGATCTTCAAAAAAATTTGAATTTTTGAATTTTTTTCAAGCTTCAAACTTTTGCACTGATTTTCACAGGCTAAAACCCAAATATTAATATATAAGGTATTCGGACATGCATTTCAATCACCCTATGTATTTATTTTCATGTCTGTAGACCAAAAACTGACTGAGTATTGTAGGTAAACTTTTTAAATATATATCTATATATACGAGGGGCGTGCAATGTCTGATCTAGCTGAAATTTTGCATGTGCAATGATTTATATATCTACGGGTTATGTGACAAAGTACAGCTCTGAACGAATTGTGGTTTCTGTTTTAGAGGTGTTTGAACTGAGTCAGGTGTGAAATGGAGCCTGTTGAATGTCGAGCAGTGATCCGGTTTTTGTATTTGAAAGGACGCACACAACAGGAGACTGTGTATGAAATGAAAGAAACTTATAGTGATAATGCCCCATCATATGACATTGTAAAACGCTTGCATCGTGAATTCAAACATGGCCGGAAGTCTGTGGAAACAGCTCCCAGATCTGGTCGCCCCCCTTCTGCCGTTGATGAGGTATCTGCCTGTCAAGCTGAGGCTGCCATTTTGAAAGATCGGCGCATTACTATTCGTCAAATAGCTCAAGATGGCAAGATTAGTACAGGGTCTGTGGAAACTATCATTCATGACCATTCGCATATGCATAAGGTGTCTGGCTGATGGATTCCCGGGTTGCTCACACCATTCCAGAAGCGAGAACGCGTCGAGTGCTCGAGGATAAATTTGAAGATGTGCCAAGAAGATGAATCAAAGTTTTTCAAAAGACTGGTTACACAGGATGAAATCTGGGTCGATCACTATAATTCAGTCAATGCAGTGGAAGCATTTGGACTCACCACCCCCAAAGAAGGCAAGGCTAGAGCCCTCCGCTAGCAAGGTTGCTGACAGTCTTCTGGGACTAGGACGGAGTAGTGGTGACAGATTTTCTGGCATAGGATCCTATTATGCTTCACTTTTGAGGAAGTTAAGGGAAGCTATCAAAATCAAGAAGCGGTGCAAGATCAGCAAAGTTACCCTCCTCCTGCAGTACAACGCTCCGGTTCACAACTCGCATATCGCCAGATCAGAAGCACGGGCGTATAGTTATGAAATCCTCCCCAATCCTCCATACTCCCCTGACCTTGCACCCTCTGACTTTTACCTCTTCCCAGCCATGAAGTTGTTTTTGAAAGGAAAGCGTTTCCCAGATGATGCAGCCTTGATTTCTGAAGTAACGTTGTGCTTGGAGGACCAACCTGGAGTGTTCTACAAAAACGGTCTCCAGAGCTACATCAAACGATGGGAGAAATGCATAACTCTGGGTGGTTCCTATGTAGAGAAATACTAATAACTGTGGCAAGTTTCGTGGCTCTACTGCTATGGGAAGTCGGTCAGGGGCATTACTTATTGCACGCCCCTCGTAAGTATAAATTTCCTTTGAGAAAGTGCAACTTATAACAACCTTGAAACGTATAATTACATAGGTTACACAAACGCAACCCTATCCCGCCGCCTATATATGGATGACTATGCAATTTATCCATATCTGCAAAGAAAGCATAACTGCCTCCCTCTGATTTAAGACAAATCTGAGTTAGTAGTAAATAAAATAATATATCATGCAACAAAGTTTAAAATTAAAAATAGTTGAAGTTATCTATATAAAACTCCCAAAACCTAGACTCATCAATATCATCAATAAATTATATTTATAAATACATATATAGTAGAACACCGGGATACGGCATTAAAAATTAGTAACCAAATACAGTACAGTATATAATACACATGTATATAATCAAATAACATTATAAATAACTCCGTAAGGCGGGGAAAATACTGTAACCAGGGACCGAAAAACAAAGTATTCAACATCCTCACCTGAAAAAAAATCGTATCCTTGGGCCACCGTATCCCGGAATTCTACGGTACAATATTTGAAAATATTTTGCGCGTACAGATTATTTACAAATATTGTACTTTATGTTATTTTTTAAATCAATCACCGTGAGAATGTCATCAAATATCGACGAAACGTTGATGAATTCTTAAATAGTACTATTTTATTTGTATTTTTTAATTTCCATATGTAATATGATTATATAATATAATTATAGTGATGTCAAGGGCATACGATATCTAATAGAATCTTAATACGATTGAATGCATGATATGTTAAATGGATGATAATTATGCTTAAAGTTATATTTTCGAGTCTAATATATAACATAATACATAGTTCGCTACACCATATCATAACAAAGTCAAGATCAAAGTGTAGTATCTGTTCTTCAGATGCTGCACTTCATTTTCTTGTTCTCTTTTGGTGGAGGAGAAATCCTTCACGACTGAGACAATTTTTATTTTTGTACCTTTTCTCCACGTTAAAAAACGACCCTGGTGTCTAACTCTGTCCCGTGGGGAGGCATAATAAATAGGTACACCATATAATAACAAAGGTCCATACACACTTTCAGGCAGATGGGCCCAGTATTTTCCGGGAAACTTTTAGACAAAATGTGGTATTATGATGGCCAACATATATGATTATCTTCTTGTTCTTTCTTTTGTTCAAGTATACGTTATGCTTTAAAGAAGGCCAAATACAATTTGTTTAATACGAAAATGCTTCAAAACACGCCAAATTGGGAAAGTTGTCATCAAAACAGCCAATCTAACAACTCTAGATAAGATTATGAGTGGGACCACCCTTTGATGTAGCGTCATTTTCGAATACAGTAGAACTCCGTGATACGGCATTAAAATTAGTAACCAAATACAGTACAGTATATAATACACATGTATATAATCAAATAACATTATAAATAATACCGTAAGGCGGGGTAAATACCGTAACCATGTGACGGAAAAACGTCGCATTCTACATAGTAATCTAAAAAAAAAAAACGTATCCTACAGCAACCGTATCCCGGGATTCTACTGTATCGCAATCACTATCATTCTTCCATGTGCCCCAAATGTGATTCGCGATTGTCCCCCAAATTCTTCCATGTGTCCCAAATTTTGACTTGCAAATAGTCCCCCAAAAACTCTAGCGCCTGCCGTCTGTAAATATTGACCATGTGAGACTACTAATTCCTTCCCTAGCCATTTTTCTCAGCCCACCGATAATTGTGTGTGTTTTTAAGCAATATGGTGCAATTTTCATGTCTAATAGTAATTAGTTCCTGTTGGGTTGCTTTCTTTAATATATATATATATATATATATATATATATCTATAAAAGTGAACGTGTCTGTCTGTCTGTGTACATTTCCCTACGCAATAACTCTGTCAATTTTTCGTCTGTAGACTCGAAATTTGAAATACCGGGTACTGAGATTTGGGAAAATCGATGTGACGGGTGTCAGCCAGAAATTTGGCTGTTAAGGGGTAAAATTTCAACGATTTGACCTTTAAGAACTCTACCAAACTCCTCCGACAATTTTGGGTCTGGACACTTGAAATTTTAGATATAGGTTCCTTGAACCTGGATCTAATTTAATAAAGTGATTTGAGCCCGAAACTATAAATTTTAAGGGGTCATAATAGGGGGCAAATTAAAAAAAAATTTACTCTTTTTTTTTTTTCTCAGCATACACCTCCAAACACCCGGGAAACGCCGGGCTGAAATGCTAGTGTATATATATATATATATATATATATATATATATATATATATATATATATATATATATATAAGAAACTAGCAGGTGGATACCCGGCTTCGCCCGGTTGTAAAATACGCTAAAATATATTTTAATTTGTCCAAATTTCGTATGTGGAATCGTGATTTCAGAAGTAAAAAAAAAAAGAGTATTTGAGCGCCATCTACTAGAAGCGAAACCGAAAGCAAAACTAGCATTCAAACCTGATGACGTTACAATTGTATCAATTTGACACGCATATGAATCGTTACAATTGTATCAATTTGACACGCATATGAATCGTTATAATTGTATCAATTTGACACGCATATGAATCGTTATAATTGTATCAATTTGACACGCATATGAATCGTTATAATTGTATCAATTTGACACGCATATGAATCGTTATAATTGTATCAATTTGACACGCATATGAATAGTTATAATTGTATCAATTTGACACGCATATGAATCGTTATAATTGTATCAATTTGACACGCATATGAATCGTTATAATTGTATCAATTTGACACGCATATGAATCGTTATAATTGTATCAATTTGACACGCATATGAATCGTTATAATTGTATCAATTTGACACGCATATGAATCGTTATAATTGTATCAATTTGACACGCATATGAATCGTTATAATTGTATCAATTTGACACGCATATGAATCGTTACAATTGTATCAATTTGACACGCATATGAATCGTTATAATTGTATCAATTTGACACGCATATGAATCGTTATAATTGTATCAATTTGACACGCATATGAATCGTTATAATTGTATCAATTTGACACGCATATGAATCGTTATAATTGTATCAATTTGACACGCATATGAATCGTTACAATTGTATCAATTTTACACGCATATGAATCGTTATAATTGTATCAATTTGACACGCATATGAATCGTTATAATTGTATCAATTTGACACGCATATGAATCGTTATAATTGTATCAATTTGACACGCATATGAATCGTTACAATTGTATCAATTTGACACGCATATGAATCGTTACAATTGTATCAATTTGACACGCATATGAATCGTTACAATTGTATCAATTTGACACGCATATGAATCGTTATAATTGTATCAATTTGACACGCATATGAATCGTTACAATTGTATCAATTTGACACGCATATGAATCGTTACAATTGTATCAATTTGACACGCATATGAATCGTTACAATTGTATCAATTTGACACGCATATGAATCGTTACAATTGTATCAATTTGACACGCATATGAATCGTTATAATTGTATCAATTTGACACGCATATGAATCGTTACAATTGTATCAATTTGACACGCATATGAATCGTTACAATTGTATCAATTTGACACGCATATGAATCGTTACAATTGTATCAATTTGCATATGAATGGTTTAAAAATAAATGTACAAAATGCATAACGATTTTTTCACTTTTGACCCCTTTTTGATCCCTTAAAATCTATTTTAAGCAACTAAAAACACATAAAAACACAATCCCAAAAAAAATCCAATTATTTGAGGCTTCCAGTGCCGTACCACAACATTTAGCTTCGGAATAGAAATTGTTTGAAAATATGGAGACAGACAGACAGACGTATAGGCCTTTAAATATTAGACTTGCAATATTTTGTCAAATTATTTTCAGTAAAGAAGATAACTCGACGACGGATCAAAAACGTTAGTGATACATATTGAATATATATTATTTTTTTAATTATCACACGAATAAGATAATAACAAAAATCAAATAATAAGAAAAGTAAAATTAATGTTATTTTTAATGTTTGTTTATATATATATATATATATATATATATATATATATATATATATATATATATATATTGTTACTGAGTTGACCACAGACAGTTCCAGTGTTTAAGTGGAAATAAAATATAAAACTTGAAATGTTTTTTACATATAAATATATATATGTGTGTGTGTGTGTGCGTGTGTGTGCGTGCGCGTGTGTGATCGCGCATATATATGTATGTGTGTGTGTTTTCCTAACTTCTTGTCATCTGCCAAAGAGAAAGTTCAGACGCCATCATATGTACCCCCCTCCTGTTACCAACGATTCCCTATTTACGATTCCTCTTCATCCATCTCTTACTCTTGAATAAACCGGCGCTTGCCAAAAAAAAAAAAAAACACAAAACCCTGAAAAGAAAACGGGGAAAAAAAGAGGACCGAAGAAACGTCCATTTTTCCAGATCATCGGACAAAGATGTCGACCCGCGTTTGTCCGTCCGCGCCCGCGGTTCCAGCACGGAGGCGGCAAAAACGGGAGATAATGGCGCCTGTTCTGGTCACTTTTTCAAGCGGTATGACTGGACAGTCTATCATCGTGTCTTTTGTCAATTTCTCGTATTATACGCACGTCATTCTTGTATCTTTGGTCCGGATCATTTAACACAATATCAAATGGCCCCTCGTTTATCAGCGCTGGAGGAACCGAGGGGGCCCAATGGTGAGAACGTTGAGCGACTATTCGAAAGTCATGGATTGCTCTTGACTCAGCAATAAACCATAGCCATCATTTTACATAAACATAAAAATGTGTACAACAAAGCTAAAAATGAATATTTAACTTGTATTTTTTATAAAACTAGCAGAGGGACCCGGCGTTGCCAGGGGATTCAAAACGATAATTAAATGTTTTGAAAAGTGTACGCATTAGCTGTGGCAACAGTAATACGAGTAAGAGAAATGTAAAGGAGAAAAATAATCAAGAATAAACTAATTCGAAATTCAGGACACTAGTCGGAACTGATTCCAAATGCGCATCTAGAGAGTTCTTTTTTCTAACATTATTAGGGAAATTAGAAATGAAGCGGAGAAAACCTATGCTATCATGACAAACTATTCTGTTACTTTTTACTATGGTTCATAGAGGGTGTCCAAAAATCACTGAATTCTTATTTTTGATGATACAAGGGGCGTGCAACTATTAATGCCCCTGACCCACTTCCCACAGCAGTAGAGCAACGATACTTGGCACAGTTATTAGTCTTTCTCTACATAGGAACAATCCAGAGTTGTGCATTTCTCCCATCGTTTGATGTAGCTCTGTAGACCGTTTTTGTAGAACACCCCTGGTTGGTCCTCCAAGCACGACCTGACTTCAGAAATCAAGGCTGCATCATCTGGGAAACGCTTTCTTTTCAAAAACAACTTCATGGCTGGGAAGAGGTGAAACTCAGAGGGTGCAAGGTCAGGAGATTATGGAGGATGGGGAAGGATTTCATAACCACACGCCCGTGCTTCTGATCTGGCGACATGCAAGTTGTGAATCGGAGCGTTGTCCTGCAGGAGGAGGGTACCTTTGCTGATCTTGCCCCGCCTCTTGATTTTGATAGCTTCCCTTAATTTACTCAAAAGTGAAGCATAATAGGCACCTATAATTGTGGTATCCTATGCCAGGAAATCTGTCACCACTACTCCGTCCTAGTCCCAGAAGACTGTCAGCAACCTTGCCAGCGAAGGGCTGCAGCCTTGCCTTCTTTGGAGGTGGTCAGTCCAAGTGCTTCCACTGCATTGACTGGGCTTTTGTCTCTGAATCATAGTGATAGATTCAAGTTTCATCCTGTGTAATCAGTCTTTTGAAAAACTTTGACTCATCTTCTTGTCACATCTCCAAATTTATCCTCGAGCACTCGACGCGTTCTCGCTTCTGGAATGGTGTGAGCAACCTGGAAATCCATCTGGTAGACATCTTATGGATATGCAAATGTTCATGAATGATAGTTTCCACAGACCCTGTACTAATCTTGACATCTTGAGCTATTTAGCGAATAGTAATGCGCCGATCTTCCAAAATGACAGCCTCAACTGGGTCCTGTTTCCACAGACTTCCGGCCATGTTTGAATTCACGATGCAAGCGTTTTACAAGGTCATATGATGGGGCATTATCACTATAAGTTTCTTTCATTTCATAAAAGTCTTCTGTGATGTGCGTCCTTTTAAATACAAAAGCCGGATCACTGTTCGAGATTCAATAGGCTCCATTTCACACTTGACTCAGTTCAAACACCTGTAAAACAGAAACCACAATTAGTTCAGAGCTGTAATTTGCCACATGACGCGTAGAGATATAATCATCGTCCATGCAAAATTTCAGCCAGATCAGACAACTGGAAGTGGGTTAAGGGCATTACTTATTGCACGCCT
Source organism: Euprymna scolopes (assembly GCF_053919585.1). NCBI lineage: Eukaryota > Metazoa > Mollusca > Cephalopoda > Sepiida > Sepiolidae > Euprymna > Euprymna scolopes. The sequence goes on from NC_136523.1 coordinate 3,681,532, forward strand.
CCCCCGTATCTTTCTGTAATTTTAACGCAATCTGACTAAGACACGGGAATGTCTTTTTAATGCTTCCCATTTTCACCTTCGCATATTTGCGCTCTTTCCAAAACATGATTCATGACAGATTGCAGAATCTCTGGATTGCGTTTAACTCCCTTTTTTCGTTCCTGGTGTTTTCCTTTCAATTCTTGTAGGAGTTAGGGTTTGTAAACATCTCTATAATTTTATCTATCTATATCCGGTCATACACAATCTAGTATACACACATGCACGCACATATGTACCTATATATATATATATATATATATATATATATATATATATAGAGAGAGAGAGAGAGAGAGAGAGAGAGAGAGAGAGAGAGAGAGAAAATAAAAAAGGAACAAACCGTATTATGTGTTCACCAACGTTTCGTCTTTATTTCGAGACTTCCTCTGGGTGAAATAAAGACGAAACGTTGATGAACACATAATACGGTTTGTTCCTTTTTTATTTTCTCTATTTTGTCGGAATACTATTTCCATTATTTTCATCATATATATATATATATATATATATATATATATATATATATATATGCGTGTGTGTGTATACATAACACATACATATGCATACACACCATATACACTCATATGTACTAATACACACATATATACTCATACAAACACACACACGCACACACACACACACACACACACACACACACACATATATATATATATAATATAAAAATATAACACAGAAATTACATAATTGTCGATGCAATAATTTATTTCAACCTTATGGTATTTTCAAGCATGTAAACTAGGCAATTACATTTTTGATACTGAAATAAATAAAGAAAATGTAATTGTCTAGCATTTCCTTATTCTTTTTCTTTCTTTATTTCTTTATTTCAGTATCAAAAATGTAATTGTCTAGTTTAGATGCTTGAAAATACCATAAGGTTTAAATAAATTATTGCATCGACAATTATGTAATTTCCGTGTTATATTTTTTATGTTATTGCTCTGTTTACCACATTGAGCTCTCATACCCGGATTTCCTCCTGGAATTATTCCATTATAACACTATATATATATATATATATATATATATATATATATATATATATATATATAATTGTGTGTGGACCCGGAAACTATTGTTTTGAAATTTCAAACAAATGTACGATATGCGTTTGGCAGTGTTCTTATACAGGTTTTGTATCTTAATTCTTCCGAGATGTACCTAAAATCGATAATAAAAATCCAAGTATTAAAAGAACATTCCGATTTTGAACAAAGTTAACGCTCTCATACAGTCTAACATCACAATTTAATTTAGAATGTTATTTGATAAGACAGGGTGCGTTCGAAATAAATGTTTCTGTGTAGAGCACAATTGAACCTTGATACTTCACTTTTCCATTTTAAACGTTAATTCATTATATATAAATAATTTTATAAAATCAGCCGTATGTTCTCTACAGTGCAATGTGGATTACAATGTTGTGTGGACTACGTTATTTCTGGAGGGTATTTCTTCCTGGTGCATTGCGGTGGGTCTCCGACAAAAGAGGGCAACCAATTAATTTGATTGAAAAATGGGCAATTCCACCGATTAGGATAACAATAAAAGTATTGCACATTGGTTGATCCTTATTTAATCCCGGCCAACGCCGGATTTCCTTGTTAGTACCCATATATATGTCTACATAACGTATATATATATATATATATATATATATATATATATATATATAAAGAGAGAGAGAGAGAGAGAGAGAGAGAGAAAAAGAAAGAGAGCGAGGGAGAGAGAGTTTATAATTCAATTTTCAATTAAGAAAAGTCAGTTTTCAAAAAATAAAATATTAAATTTGATGTGTGATCCAAAGAATACAATATTTAAATTAATGCCCTTAATCCATAGATTTTCAATGTAAGTACATCTCATCTTATCAAAATACTAGTATTGGTTCACAGCTAAATAGCACATACAGAGTAAATATTAAAGGTGAAATGCCTTCCTTTAAAGGAAATTAGGGAAAGAGTGTTGAAAGCAAGTTATGATCATTATTACTCAAATGTAGAATTAATCCTTGAAAAAAAATTAAGATCCATATTGTAAGAATGGTGTAGTGTAGGTAAAAAGTAGAAGTTTCTGGTAAATATATCCAAGGCAAACAGCCAGCAAGTCTTTACGAAAATTAATCGTTTCATTCTTGGTAACAGAAGTATGTTCCTTTGTATAAATTTTTAAATTCAAATGGTCAGGTTGAAGTTCAATTTATTCAAAAGTAATAATAAAATATAAAATACAGTTGTTATATATTGATAATTTGGATTGGGCATAAAATATGTACAGGAAAATATAGAAATCTTTACAACTAAACGGATAGCTTTAAAAAAAGAAACGTCAGCACAGATGTTAGTAAATAATGAAATGAAAATGAAAATTAAACATTATAAATTACATTTTCCATATTGAGCGCTTCCGTTTCCGTTTCATGAAAACCTGGGGGGGGGGGTTGTTTATTTATTTATTTATTGTTGCAGGGTTACCCGGCGTTGCTCTGGGACCGTATAAACAATGAAAAACAAAAGCAGATATTGAACATATGTTTTATTCTTAGGGGAGAGGACTCTTTCATCTCTATGTATTATTTGTTTTATCTACCCTAGGACTGGTATTGTTCATGTTTTATCCCTAGCATAGGTAATTTACAGCATGTATATGAAATTGTTTTACCTTAGGGAGAAGAGAACAGGTAATATACAACATAATGTGTCTATATTACATCCCTGGCAACGCCTAGAAACCAGCTAGAACATGTATTTCAGTCAATCTATATTACATCCAGACAATCTACTAGTTGGTCAGTTGTGTACAAATTCCAAGAGCGATAATTACACCATATTCAACGAGCTAGATCGAATAGCGTCGCTGTATAACTCATACTCTCTACTGATCCAGGCTATACCAATAAGAGCATTGCCATCACTTAAAAAAGGCATCACTGGATTTCCACAAATAACAGGAACCTGCCCAGAGTGATGAAAACAAAGTTGCTAGCCACAGTTATAATCTTTGGTGTGGTAGGGGTCACATCATGCTACCTTAAATCTTTGAAGTCGTCTTGCAAATCAACACGAAAGTGTACCTGGATGTGCTCAAGAGTGTGTTGATTCCTTGGTTCCCTGGTGCAATCTCGTAGGGACATACTCGGAAGATATCGGGGTGGAGTTTGGGATTAGTAAATGTGGAGTGCTGGTGATGAAAAGGGGAGTAAAGGTTCATTCGAATGGAAAAATGCTGCCAAGTGGAGAAATTATAAAAGAGATAGAAGAAAGACCCTAGGTGTGGCAGCAAGACTCGGCACCGACACACGTGTAAAGAGACCCAGGTTTGGTTTCAGAAGGATTACAACGACTCTGTATCCTTCTCTTACTAATCCGCCCTTCTCTCTCAACCTGAACCTGATTTGGTCATACAT
>NC_136523.1:3690000-3732500 GCF_053919585.1 Euprymna scolopes
ATCCTGAACAGAACTGTGCGTTCTATCCCAACCATTATCAATGGACCAGAGGTCATCTCGTCAGCGTCAGACAAGGCCAAACTATTTGCAAAGAACTTTGCAGCTAATTCTACCCTATGCGACGAAGGCCATCAACTCCCCATATTTCCTCCTATAACACAGAACAAGCTAGGTAAAATACAAATATCCGTGCATGAGGTCGCCAAGCTAATAAAGAACCTAGATTCCAGTAAAGCAACTGGCCCTGATGGCATCCCAATTATAGTGTTAAAAAAGCTTCAACCAGAACTTGCTCCCATACTTACGAAACTATTTAAGCGCTGCCTTAAAGAGAAGTGCTTTCCGACTCCCTGGAAGACCTCATCAGTTTGCCCTGTATTTAAGAATTCAGGTGATAAGTCATCTCCTTCTCAATACAGACCTATAAGTCTCCTGTGTGTTATGAGTAAGTTGCTGGAATCCATATTAAATAGAGAAATAGTCAACCACCTCAGCAGGAATAACCTTCTTAGTGACACACAATATGGTTTCCGCTCTGCAAGATCTACTGCAGATGTGCTGACGGTTATATCCCACAGGATTAGTGAATCTCTTGACAAAGGCTTCCTTTCTAGGGCAATTGCTCTCGACATATCAAAGGCCTTCGACAAGGTATGTCATAAGGGTCTACTTCACAAGATTTCCAGCTACGGTATAACTGGAAATGTTTTCTCAATCATTAAATCATTTCTCTCCGATAGGCTCATAAGAGTAGTGGTAGATGGACAAAAATCGGAGGCCTGCAATATAAATGCTGGAGTCCCTCAGGGGTCAATCCTGGGCCCAACTCTCTTCCTGATCTACATCAATGACCTCCCTAAACACATACTTAAATCATTCGTTGACATCTATGCTGATGACACGACCATCTAGGGCAACACATCAAAGGCTGTAAATGACAAAGTTCTCTCTGATTCTCTCTCCTCTGATCTCGAGCGCGTGGTTCAGTGGGGAAAGATGTGGCTGGTTACCTTTAATGCATCCAAAACCAAACTCCTATCCTTACATCATCAACGCTCTGATCCCCATCTGGCATCAATTGTGATGGATGGCTCTCGTCTGGGTGAGGCCCCGTGTTTTGACAAGCTTCTGGGTTTGACCTTTACTCCTGATCTGAAATGGAACACGTACATCAAGCGTGTTGCCAAGGTCGCTGGAAAGATGGTGGGATCCTTCTACCGCTCCAGAAGATATCACACTACGGATGCAATTCTCTATCTATATAAAAGCCAAGTACGTCCAAGGATGGAATACTGTTGCCATATCTGGGCAGGAGCTGCTAAAAAAAAGCCTATCCTGCCTTGACAGAGTACAAAATAGACTTCGTGGCTTAGTGGGGGATGCCCTTTTCTCTACCCTGCAACCTCTCTCCCACAGAAGAGACGTTGCGAGCTTGTCCTTGTTTCCATGGCAGATGCTCGTCTGAACTCCAATCTCTGGTCCCCTCTCGCCAATCTTTCACGAAAAACACCCGTCTAGCGGAATCCACTGTGAAAAATTTCCCCCACTCTATATCTGTGCCTAAATCAAAACGCAGATTCCATGGTTTCTTTCTTAGAACTGCACGCCTGTGGAACTCTGTTCCGTCTGCCTGCTTCCCTCCGGACTACAACTTGGATGTCTTCAAGTCCAATGTTAACAAATTCCTAATGAACCGCCCCCTTAAGTAAACATATCAGCAAATCTCATCACTAACGTAATGTACTTGCAATAACCCTTATCCCTGAGTGGCTTCCGGGCCTTGATAAGTGGTGATCACTGCGTACAAAAAAAATTTAATATCTATATACTAATTTAATATCTATATACTAATTTAATATCTATATACCAATTTAATATCTATATACTAATTTAATATCTATATACCAATTTAATATCTATATACCAATTTAATATCTATATACTAATTTAATATCTATATACCAATTTAATATCTATATACTAATTTAATATCTATATACTAATTTAATATCCATATACTAATTTAAGATCTATATACTAGTTTAATATCTATATACCAATTTAATATCTATATACCAATTTAATATCTATATACTAATTTAATATCTATATACTAATTTTATATCTATATACCAATTTAATATAGATATACTAATTTAATATCTAAATAATAATTTTATATCTATATACCAATTTAATATCTATATACCAATTTAATATCTATATCCTAATTTGATATCTATATACTAATTTAATATCTATATACTAATTTAATATCTATGTACCAATTTTATATCTATATACTAATTTAATATCTATATACCAATTTAATATCTATATACTAATTTAATATCTATATACCAATTTTATATCTATATACTAATTTTATATCTATATATCAATTTAATATCTATATACTAATTTAATATCTAGATACCAATTTAATATCTATATACCAATTTAATATCTATATACCAATTTTATATCTATATACTAATTTTATGTTCGTAGTATGCTATCAACATCTATCCTCTTTTTTAATAAATAGGATCTCCCGATCAAATAATTTATATTCTGAATATTGGGAAACACATACGTGTGTACGTAAGAGGTACTACAGTATATTAATACCGTTACTTCGGATATATCAGAGTATGGAATAGAAATTACGAAGAGATGCAGATCAAGTGTACTACGAAGCAACGGAGAACAATGGATTAAAAAAGATCAGGTTGGCGTTTTTGACGTTTTTATGGGTTAGCTAGATTCGGCTGAAATGACTGACCTAGTAGGATTATATGTCTTATATAATTTAACCAAAGACATCAAAATAGAAGATATAGGCCTGTGCAGAGACGATCGACTTATGATCATAAAAGACTCAAATGAATCTTAAGGTGAAAAATGAGAAAGATTATCTTTAAGAAATTTAGAAGAATTAATTTAAAAGTAGAAAAGTATTAAATACAAAAACTGTTAATTTATGGTACCACATCTAAGACAGTAAACGAGCAAGTACTCTCCAATTCTCTCTCCTCTGATCTTGAGCATGTAGTACAATGGGGAAAGGAGTGGCTGGTTACTTTTAATGCATCTAAAACCAAGCTTCTCTCTTTACATCATCAACATTTTAATCCACATTTGTCATCAATTGAAATGAATGGCTCTCGTCTTCAGGAGGCCTCAAGTTTTGACAAGCTTCTGGGCTTGACCATTACTCCTGATCTTAAATGGAACACGTATATCAAATCTGTTGCCAAGGCCGCTGGAAAAATGGTGGGATCTTTCTATCGATCCAGTAGATATCTCACTGCTGATGCTATTCTTTATCTATATAAGAGCCAGGTACGTCCAAGGATGGAATACTGTTGCCACATCTGGGCAGGAGCTGCTAGAAAGGACTTGTCCTGCCTTGATAGAGTTCAAAATAGACTTCGTAGCCTCGTAGGAGATATCCTTTTCTCCTCCTTACAACCTCTATCTCACAGAAGAGATGTTGCGAGTTTGTCTCTGATGTATCGTTATTTTCATGGAAAGTGTTCAACTGAGCTTCAATCTATGGTCCCCCCTCGCCAAACTTTCACAAGAAACACTCGTCTAGCTGTAAACACTATCAATAATTCCCCCCACTCTTTATCTGTGCCTAAACCTAAACATAGATTCCATGAACAAGGCTTCTTTCTTAGAACTGCACGCCTGTGGAATTGTCTTCCGTTTTCCTGCTTTCCGGCTGACTACAATATGGTTGTGTTCAAGTCTAAGGTAAATAGGTTCTTGATGAGCCGTTCCATATAAGTTATTAAATTTACCAAATTTTCATTACTAATGATTACTATATTGACCAACTTCTACTGTACACTCTTTAACCCTTATCCTTGAGTGGCCTCTGGGCCTTGATAATGTGGTGATGCCTTTGTAAAAAAAAAAAAAAAAAAAATACAAAAACTGTTAATATTTTAGATGTAACTCCGCAACTTGTCGTCATTGCTGTTGTCGCTGCCATAATCGTTGTGAGCCCAGTTTGTTGTTGTTGTTGTTGTTGTTGTTGTTGCTGCTGCTGCTGCTGCTGCTGCTGCTGTGTTTGGGGGATGTATTTATAAAACGCACGCCAACACTGATTGTTTCTTGATAAAAATTTTATTCAAAAACACTGAAAAAGAAATGTGTGCGCGTATGTAAGAGAAAGAGACGGAGAGAGAGATTAGATAAATCGACATATAGCCCCCCCCCTCCTCAGCTTAAACACGTATTACCTCGTTGAAATATCCCCAGCTAAAGGGGTGAGTGAGATCGTACTAGAATTTAAGTAATCTCCATTAACTTTCACTGAAGGTAAGCTCCGAACTTTAACTGCCACCCTCCGCTGGAAATGTGGTCCCTATAATGTAACAAGACTTATAATTGTAGAGTCACTAGGTACAGTTACGGAAAATAAACTGAAAATTAAAGTGTAAAAGAAATTGAAATCAAAAAGAAGATTGCACAATATAAAGTACGGGACTGCTAAAAATAGCTGAAATAATTTTCTTAATCCTTGCGTGCGGAAACCACCATACCTATCATCATTAGTATCATCTGATTAGATGTTACTGATTCTAGTTATGTTGAAATATAATAGCGCATAATAGAATGAGCATAGCAAAAGTCAGTATATTAAATTCGAGGTTCAACTTGTGCTTAATTATATTTGTATTTTTCATACCAAGCCGAGGATACGTTCTTGACAATCAGTTCAACAAAATCTGTGCGATTTGAGTTCGGTGGTTCTTTTTCTGTGAAGCTGGGGTATGGTTCTCTGCAGTTCTAGGGGGTCCTTTCGGACAGGATTTACCTTTTCTCTTTAAGAAATGCTTAGGTTATTGTTATTAGCCTTAGGCGCCGAGACCGAGAAATGCTAATTGGTTTGCTCAGGCATTTTTCGTAAACCTTTTTTTACGTTGGAATGTAAACCCCCATATTCCGACTTTGTGTCTGATCTTTTTGCGGTTGGAACTTACATCCGTTGATACCATTTAAATTGTTCATGGAGATGAAAAACGAGAAGAGATAGCACAATCCAGACCTCCACTAGATTAGTACGGAGAGTACTGAGATCTAGAGGCAGTTTATTGTCATTCACATTTTTGCTAGCATCAATTTAGTATGCTTCAAAATTCAACGCATCATGCTTATTTTTATGGACCTATCAGAGAAAGGGCAGGCTCTTCCAATATGTGATCTACCGAATTGTTTACATTCCAGTATGGTACTGGTTCTGGTTAGGATTACAGTTCACTTCTAAATTACTTAAACTGTATCTTGGGTATTTAATTCATAGATAACATACTGAAATATAAATAGCCACATATAAAAAGATTGTGTTTCATAGTTGAGAAATCATGTCCAGCTAGAAATATTTTGAGGCAAACCTTCGTGCCACACTTTATCAAAAGCTTTTGATATATCAAATTCTGTTATCGTAGAGACGTAGCCTTGATTAATAGTCACTTATTTTCTGTGATATTACAGACAGTACATCAACTGTTGATTTATAGGACGAAATCCTTATTGTTTGTCACTAAGAAGATTGATTTTGCTGAGGTGATTGATAATTCATTGTTTTATTATAATTTCAAACAAATTATATATATCGTCTGGTTCTGAAATACACAAGACCGATCATAAGTATATTTAAATACCAGGCAGACACGAAGTTTTTCAAGACGATTTGAAGCATTTATCCCTTAAGGAAGGATTAAACATTTTTTTAAGGATAATGTTGCAAATGAGCATTTCTTTGAAAAAAAAAATAAATAAATAAAATAGTTAAAAATGTGTGCTAAAGTATTCTAGCCAATCCTAATAATCAAATCCCAAAAGTTTTCATTCACGAAATAGCTTAAAAGCCAGAATATATTCATAGAAATTTCTAGAAGGATTTAGAAAGTTCTAGGATGATCTAGAAAGTTCTAGAATGATCTAGAAAGTCCTAAAATGGCCCCAAAGGGTTCTATAATAATCTAAAATGGGTTGTGGAAAGGGCAGTAGATCTATAATAATCTAAATAATAATAAAATAAATAAATAATAATCAGTAGTTCTATAATAATCTAAATAGGTTGTGGAAAGGGCAGTAGATCAGTTATCAGCTCGAACCCGTTTAACTTCGGTCCCTGATTTGTGGATAAATCAAGCCGAAAGAATAAAAAATAAAAAAAAATAATAAAATACGTCACCTCAATCCACGTAAAGTCTGCCGAAAAACTTAGTGGACCAGTGGTAATTAGAATTTCTGAAATTTTCTAATTGACCAAATAAAAAAGGAGGGATGTTAATTTCATTGAATTTCGATATTTGTCATCCGAAGAATGGGGCTTCAATATGATACCAAATTTGTCAAGTTTGGTTGTGCCTGTCAAAAGTTTTAGCGTTACATACAAACATACATACATACATACACACAGACGTTTGAGATTTATATATATAGAAGACTAGCAGGGCTACCCGGCGTTGCTCGGGACCGTATAAACAATGAAAAAACAAAAGCAGATATTGAACATATGTTTTATTCTTAGGGGAGAGGAATTTTCATCTCTATGTATTATTTGTTTTATCTACCCTAGGACTGGTATTGTTCATGTTTTATCCCTAGCATAGGTAATTTACAGCATGTATATGAAATTTGAATTTCTTTATTAATAGAATAAGTAGCCGCTACAAGTTTTGTCTGCTGGTCATCTCTAATATTGACTACCTTTCTTTCTTCCTCGTAACCTTCTCTTCCTCGTCCCGGTTTTTGACCTGTGTTCTTTCAAGCCGTCATTGTTTTTGGCTTTGAAAGTAGTAACCCTAAAAAACTGTATCATTGCGTTTTTGTGTACTAACCGTTTTTCGTTTGTTTTGTTATTGTTGTAAATAAATAAAATTGTCAATTTCCTAAAATCATATTTTGTTTCATTCGTATTTTTATTTGTAACAACTTGAACGTAACAATAAGAGCTAGTTTTTATTGTAGCACAACAATCAGAATTTTATTAGTTAGTTTTCTTGCGTCTTGATGGGTTTGGAAACATTTCGAACAAATACGAGGGGAGTGCAATAAGTAATGCCCCTGGTCCACTGATTAAGCTGAAATTTTGCATGTGCAATGATTTATATATCTACAGTTTATGTGGCAAAGTACAGCTCTGAACTAATTGTGGTTTCTGTTTTACAGGTGTTTGAACCGAGTCAGGTGTGAAATGGAGCCTGTTGAATGTCGAGCAGTGATCCGGTTTTTGAATTTGAAAGGACGAACACCACAGGAGGCTTTTGATGAAATGAAAGAAACTTATGGTGATAATGCCCCATTATATGACATTGTAAAACGCTTGCATCGTGAATTCAAACATGGCCGGAAGTCTGTGGAAACAACTCCCAGACCCCCTTCTGCCATTGATGAGGCATCTGTCTGTAACGTTGAGGTTGTCATTTTGGAAGATCAGCGCATTACTATTCGCCAAATAGACCAAGATGTCAAGATTAGTACAGGGTCTGTGGAAACTATCGTTCATGACCATTTGTATATGCATAAGGTGTCTACCAGAGGATCCCCAGGTTGCTCACACCATTCCAGAAGCGAGAACGCATCGAGTGCTCCAGAATAAATTTGGAGATGTGCCAAGAAGATGAGTCAAAGTTTTTCAAAAGACTGATTACACAGGGTGAAATCTTGGTCTATCACTATGATCCAGAAACCAAAGCCCAGTCAATGCAGGGGAAGCACTTGGACTCACCACCTCCAAAGAAGGCAAGGGTGCAGCCCTCCGCTGGCTAGGTCATGCTCACAGTCTTCTGTGACCAGGACGGAGTAGTGATGACAGATTTCCTGGCAAAGGGTACCACAAATACAGGAGCCTATTATGCTTCACTTTTGAGGAAATTAAGGGAAGCTATCAAAATCAAGAGGCGGGGCAAGATCAACAAAGGTACCTTCCTCCTGGAGGACAACGCTCCGGTCCACAACTCGCATGTCGCCAGATCAGGAACAAGAGCGTGTGATTATGAAATCCTTCCCCATCCTTCATACTCTCCTGACCTTGCACCTTCTGACTTTCACCTCTTCCCAGCCATGAAGTTGTTTTTGAAAGGAAAGCGTTTCCCAGATGATGCAGCCTTGATTTCTGAAGTCACGTCGTGGTTGGAGGACCAACCTGGAGTGTTCTACAAAAACGGTCTCCAGAGCTGCATCAAACAATGGGAGAAATGCATAACTCTGGGTGGTTCCTATGTAGAGAAAGACTAATAACTTTGCTAAGTTTCGTTGCTTTACTTCTATGGGAAGTGAGTCAGGGGCTTTACTTATTGCCAGCCCCTCGTATGTATATGTCGTTTAGAGTAGTTTCCCTTTTAGAAGGAGATTCTGAGTGCATATGACCAGCTGATCGCAAAAGACGAAAGTTGATGAGAACTTCTTTGTAAACATTTTAACTTTATTTGAAGCTGAAGAGATTACTCTGATCGTTCAATGAGGGTTGAAACAGATGCCGTACATGTGTTCTGTGCTTTATTTGTTATTTTCGAAAACTCGTTAGAACGATGAGTACATATTGCGGAAATTTGTGAACTTTTTATGCATAGTTTTTCTGAATTTATGAGGGGAGTTCAATTAATAATATCCCCTTCTCATAACAGTAGATCAATGAGATGTTATAGAGTTATTAATCTTTCTCTGCATTAAAAGCACCTAGGTCATTTCTCCAATTGCTGACCGTTTTTTTTTTTTTTTTTGTAGAACACACATTCGAGATCAAGCTGCATCATCTGGAAAACGCTTTTTTTTTCAATAACAACTGCATGGCTTGGAAGAGATGAACCATAGAGAGTGCAATGTTAAGAGAGTAAGAGGGGAGATACGGGTTTCATAGACACGCTGGCGATATACACGTTATGGACCAGAGCATTGTTTTGGAGGAGGAGAATATCTTTCTTGATTTTGATAGCTTTTCTTAATTACCTCAAACCTGAAGCATAATATATAATAGGCATCTATAATTGATAACAGGCATCTATAATTGTGATATCCTTTGCCAGGAACTCTGTCATCTCTACGCCGTCCTGATCCCCAATAAGTGAGTATGACCTTTCTGCAGAGGGCTATACCTTTGCCTCTATCTGGCCAACATCGTATTCATATGAAAAATGTCAGGAATGATAGTGACTAGCCTTGTACTAATGTTCACCTCTTGTGTTATTTAGCAAATATTCACGTGTCGCTCTTCCAAAACAGTAACCTCAATTTGACTGGCAGATGCCTCATTAATAGCACCTCTGGGAATTGTTTCTACAGACTCTCGGCCATCTTTGAATTCACCATGCCAACGTTTTACAAGATCATATGATAAGCATCATTACCATACCATTTTTTTATTTCATCAAAAGTTGTGGGCGTTCCTTCAAATGCAAAAACCACATCACTGCGCGACACCCGATAACCTCATTTCACACCTGACTCAGTTCAAACACATGTAAATCAGAAACGACAATTAGTTCAGAGCTGTGCTTTGTCAAATAAATAAAGGTGATAACAACTATTATACATATAAAAATTCAGCTAGATAAAACAAGTGAAAGTTGGCCAGGAGTATTACGTAACGCATCTTGTACTATAACAGTTTACAGCATTTATGGGTCAGTTTTACAGGAGGCTTTAGTTTCGAGGAATTTTTTTTTTTTTTTTTTTTGCAAGCAATTGAAATAATAGTGTATGTGAACAACTGCTAACTCGAGAGGGAGTATCATAGTTGCTGTTGGAATATTTTAGAATGAAACTCTAAATACAAGCAATTAACCAATCAGATAAATGGGAGGTGACGCTAGGTACATTTGTGTTTTTCGTTTTTGTTTGTTTTTTGTTTTTTCTTTTTCTTTTTCGTAAGGAATGTTAATGTCTTAAGGCTTATTTATTTGGGACGCGGCGTACAAAATTTATTTTTATTACAAAGTGTTTTCCTTTTTTGTCTACTTTTTTTTTCAGTTAAGGTTAAGAAAGCACCTTTTTTTTCGATTATTTGCCGGAAATTTCTCATAGAAAATTTTTTCAATCGGTCATATTGTGATCCGAACTTTCGCTGTGAATTACAAATAGTAGCACTTCTTTTAATTAATCAACCGGTTCTGCTGCATTAGCTAAACGTTTCACCATATTTCGGCGATTAACATAACTTGCCGGAATATGTCGGAACACATTCACGGAAAAACGAGTCGTTTTCTGCATAAGTACCTGCTAATTACCCAAACTTTACGTAGTAATGGCATTAATCCAGGTTTTGTATATATAAACAAGAAGCGGGCAGTGTTCATTTAATTAAAAAGGTAAAGAACGTCATTGATGCAAATAGTTTGTATGAACAAGTTCCCGTTGTCTTTTCCTCTCTATTCCACATTATTCTTTTCGCTCACTTATTCTTTCCACTCTCATTTTTCTCCTCCCTTTTCCCTTCCGTTTCTCCTCCTTTTCCCCTTCCCCTCCAAATAACTGGCATCAGAACGACTGGCATCGCCCCAAATAGTCGGAGAGTTAAGGAGGATGGAAAGGCAGAGGAGAGAAAGCACTAAACAGATCTCCACTAGATGAGTACGAAAGGGACTGAGATCTTGGGGAGATCTTTTGCCACTTAAATTCCAGTGAAGACCAATAGCTACTACGAATGAAAAATCAATGATAAGCGGTTGTTGCGATAACGCAAATTAATTTGCAAATGGCATCGAAAGAGGTGAAGAATGCTGGAAATCTGGGAAGACTTGTTATCACTCAGACTCCAATGAACACCACGAGTTGTTCTCAAAGTTTATTCGTTGATGATGGTCTGTGTTAAAACTCTTAATGGGTCAATAATAATAATAATAATAATAATAATAATAATAATAATAATAATAATAATCATAATTATATTAATAATAATAAAAATAATAATAATAATAAAAATAATAATAATAATAAAAATAATAATAATAATAATAATAATAATGAAAATAATAATAATAATAATAAAAATATTAATAATAATAATAATAAAAAATAATAATAATAATAATAATAATTAAAATAATAATAATAATAATAAAAATAATAAAAATAATAATAATAATAATAATAAAAATAATAATAATAATAAAATAATAATAATAATAATAAAAATAATAAAAAATAATAATAATAATAATAATAATAATAAAAATAATAATAATAATAAAATAATAATAATAATAATAAAAATAATAATAATAAACAATAATAATAATAATAATAATAATAAAAATAATAATAATAATAATAAAATAATAATAATAATAATAATAAAAATAATAATAATAATAATAATAATAAAAATAATAATAATTATAAAAATAATAATAATAATAATAATAATAATAAAAATAATAATAATAATAATAAAAATAATAATAATAAAAAAAAAAAAATAATAATAATAATAATAATAATAATGATAATAATAATAACAATAATAACAATAATAATAATAATAATAATAATAGACAGACTCCGATGGCTGAGTTCTATAAAAACTGAGACCTTGAGGAGGCTTATTGCCACCCAAATCCCAGTGAAGACCAACAACGCCGTCAACAAGAAATCAATGGTAAGCGGCTGTTGCGATTACGCAAATTGTTTTGCAAAGGTTATCGAAAGAGGTGGAGATTACTGGAAATCTGGGGAGACTTGTTGCATTCAGACTTCCGGGAACACAACAAGTTGTTTTCAAAGAGCAATATTTTATGATAACTTGTATGACTACTCCTAGTGAGTAAATAATAATAATAATTCTGATTTCGTTTATCAACATCTCCTTGGAAAGGGGTGGAATTCGTTTCCAGAGGATTTCCCTCAATCTCGGCTCCAAATCAGGAGCTTCAAAGATCAGGGTTTTCCTAATGATGTTGGTGGTACCTACAATAGCAGAAGTCTGAAGGCCGTCTAAAGCATCGGGGATCCGTAGTTTTTTCAATTGTCCTTCCAGACGACTTTATACTACTCCTAGTGTACCTACTACGATCGGGATTATTTATGTTTTAACCCCGAGTATACGCCTTATCTCCAAGGCCAATGGAGCATAATTGCTCCACTTCTCCTTCTCTTTCTCAGGGTACAATCTGCCAGTTTTTTGAGACCTTGTCAATGATGACCAGATCCAGGCGATTATGATTATGACACTTTTGTCCCACCATACCTGTACATCTCCATCCTCACTTGTTCTCACTTCATCAGGCACCTCCTCAAGCCACTTTCCGGAATACTTCACCCCAACCTTCTTACAGACCTCCCAATATATCCTGAGTCCCATGCTATCGTGTCTTTTGCGGTACTCCCTCTGAGCTAATCAACTACACCCTGCTGCAAGGTGCGCAATTGACTCTGAGGTCTTACCACAAATCCGGCATTCTGCAGCAACTTTCTCTCCTAGAACCACTTTTTTTAACAATCGTGTTCCTAATGCCTGCTCTATCCATACATTCCACATAATCATCCTTGATCTCACATGCCTTCACTTCATTGGCCACAACCTTAAGCATCCACTCCTCACTTCTAATCACACACTCCTTCAACGACATCTCCTCGGTTATAACACAATCTTTTATACTTTTCAATCTTCTCCCGCTGTCTTTCCTCTTTTGATACAGCCTCGCTACGCTACTTCGAAGTTGAATATACCAAACATCGCTAAAACTTTTCTTGCTTGGATATCCATGGCAAACAACTCCTTGTCAGACCATTCTAAAATTCCCGCACTGTATCTCAAAACACTGACTGGCCATGCATTCACCGCTTTCATTGGGTTTCCTCCATACAATTTCCACTTCACAATTAGTTTTACTCTTCTAAGATACTCCTTCCTGACTTTTTCCTTCATTTCTCTGTTCATGATGCCTACACCCTCCAACACTCTCAAATACTTATACCCTGTATCTTCTATTTCTTTTATAATTTCTCCACTTGGCAGCAGTTTTCCATTCGAATGAACCTTTACTCCCCTTTTCATCACCAGCACTGCACATTTACTAATCCCAAACTCCACCCTGATATCTTCCGAGTATGTCCCTACGAGCTCTACCAGTCTCTCCATTTCCTTTTCATTTCTACCGAATATCTTCAAATCATCCTTAAACAGTATATGGTTGAGGCGTCTTCCACCAGATCCAAAGTTATACGCCAGTTTCTCTCTCTTCAAGAGGATGCTCAGTGGCATCGTTATCATTACAAAAAGAAGTGGAGATAACGAATCTCGTTGGAATATTCCACGTTTAATGCCAACCAGCCGCATCACTTCTGTTTGCTGTCAGCACCGTTTTCCATTGAGCCATACTTGTCTCCAAAAGCTCTACCACATTCCTAGCAACTTTCATTATCAATAGTGTTTCACGGATCCATAAATGAGGAACCATATCGTAAGCCTTTCTGTAATCGATCCATGCTTGTGTTTGCCTACTTTTAGGGCTTCTCTGTCTCTTTTTCTCAAACGGGGTGGGAGGGGGCATGTCTGTTTTCATGGGAGAAGGGGGGTTCTGTAGTGTGTTGGCAGGGGTGCAAAAAGGGGAAAGTCTCGGGCTTTTCTTTTTAGGATAAAGCTTAGGAAAGGCATTTTTAGGAGTACCTAGGGAAGTCATTTTTCCCCTGGTAGGGAGTGAAGTGCTTACGGGGACTGGGACTTTTTGGGTGTCTTTCGGAATGGGGTTTGGTTTTTCTGGGAACAGGGACTCGGGGAAGGGGACGGATTTTTTGGTTTCACGTTTCTCATCCAGAGAGTCCTTGAATTTTAGTAGTTCTTTGAATTTGTTTCCACCTGGATCTTTACTTGTCTGTATTTCTAACTTTTCCTCTTTCGTGAGGGATCGTTCTTATGTTTCAGGTGGTGTTTTTTTTTTGGTGGGGGGGCTAGAACGAGCTTCCATTCATCTTTCTTTTTCAGAGAGGCTGATTCAGTGTTGCAAACTGAATCAAAATCATCAGGCGATATTTTTGGTGTAGTGTCGTTGTTTGAATTTTCATCTGCCTCCGGCATTTTTACCCCACATTAAAAACGGCCTTGTGCCTAATTTGCTTTGGTGGGTAAGCAAATAAATACAATAAAAAATATTGTACTTTTTTTTTGTTACAAAATGGAGTTCAAATAAATAAAAGAGTAAACTTACAGAATAGGTGAATAAAACTCTTGATGAAATCTTGAATAGATACGCAGTTCGCCATTTTGCTTATATTCTAGAAACCTGAAGCGGAAAAAGTAATCAAAATAAAAAAAGATATCGTTTTACAAAGTTGAACAAAGGAAACAATAAAATTACGACTTTAAAGTTTCGACTTTTAATAAAAATATGGAAAAATTTTAATGGGAAATATAGAAATAGCGGAATATTTAGCAAAGCTTCGCAATGGGATTAATTATAAAGATACATGTTTACACACCCAGACAAAACGATGGTAAAAACTATGATCGCCAGTGTTCGCACTAGTATTCATACGAAATAATATTTCAATCGACTGAGTTACAAAAAGTAATAAAAACGAAAACATTTGTAAACAGAAAGTTTTATCAACAAAATAGTACAAAAAATAGTATGTGTATGGAAAGAAATTAAAAAAAAAAGAAACACGTCTCATTATTGTAATAGAGTGCAATAATTATTTCTAAATTAATTTCAAATTATGAACATAAGCTGCGATCCATTCTTTTCATTCCTGTAAATACTTGAAATTCTTTCATCCGGCATGTTTTTTTTTTAATTTATTAAGGTAACCGAGAGAATCACACACACATATACATATATATACATATATATATATATATATATATATATATATATATATATATATATATATATATATATATATATATATATATATATATATATATATATATATTCTAACAAGGAGACTCGGCGTTGCCTCGTACTAAATGAGGATCAATGAATATTCCACAGTTTCAATATTTTTATTGTCATCGATATCGGCGAAATCGACCATTTTTCAATCAAATCAGTTAGTTGCCTGCTCTAGTCTGGGGCCCACCGCGGTTCACTGGAAGTCAGATGTGCACTACACAGAATCATTCATCTTGTACACGCACCTGTCTTATCAACTTACTGTTGATTTTATATTCCGAACTCGTGATGTTAGTGAGTGTAGATGTGTTTATTTTGGTCAAAATCAGAATGTTCTGTTTTTTTAATAGGATGTTTTCATTATCGATTTTCCAAACTTATCGGAAGCATTCCGATATAAAAGCTATGTAAAAACATTCCTAAATACATAAAGTTAATTTGTGTGAAATTAAAAAAAAAAAATCCTTTCAGTGTCCTTAGGAAACAAACTCACACCCACCCACAGATAAAGTGTGATATATATATATAATATATATATATATATATATATATATATATATATATTATTTTAAAACAGTAATCTACGTACACGCGTGTTTCAAGTAACTACCTCTCATCAGCGTAGCTTGGCTGTTTCTAGATGTTTACCACAGTCCGACACGTTAACCGTCTCGCCATATATATATATATATATATATATATGCAGGAAGATGTTGCCCGAGATTAAATGATGATCAATGAATGTTTCCCACACCCATATTTTTATTGTCATCGAAATCGATGAATATTACTCATTTTTCCATGAAATCAATTGTGTGCCTGCTGTGTGCCTGCTGTGTGCCTGCTGGGCGATTTCACCGATTTCGGTCGCAATGGAAACATTGGGGTGTAAAATTCCCGAAACAGTTTCTTTTTTTAATGGCAAAAAAACTGATGATCCCTTCAATATAAAACCAGCGTAACTTCTTGAAAGCAGAATAATGCAGTGATAACATAATATTAATTGACTTACAAAACTGATAGATGGATATATATATATATATATATATATATATATATATATATATATATATATATTCTCTCTCTGTATATATATATATATATATTCTCTCTCTCTCTCTCTCTCTCTCTCTCTCTCTCTCTCTCTCTCTCTCTCTCTCTGTATATGTATATATACATATGTAGAGAGCGATAGAGGTAGATAGAGTGAGAGAGAGAGAGAGAGATGAATAGATAGATAATGATTTGGGTAGATAAATTTGAAAATAATAAAATAAATCGATTTGTAGATAGGTAGATGGATAGATACTGATCAGAGTAGATAGATAGATAGATAGATAGATAGATAGATAGATAGATAGATAGATAGATTGATGTCGGGTAATACTTGTAAGACGCTATAGAAATAAATCCCAGAATCTTGATATTTTTCTCTGTTCCAAAATGATGTTCAAATAAAAAAATTCCGCAAAGACGTTGGCAGCTTTCCTTCAAAAAAAAAAAAATAAACAAATAAAAGCAAACATGGCGAAATTGATGAATACGAGATCACAAATCTTCGAATTGATAATCAGAAAAGAATCCGACATTTTATTTGAATAACAAATAAAGGGAAGCGGGAAAATAAAAGTTATGGACGAAAATATCTTTTGTGAAAAATGAATGAAGAGGATAAAAAAATAACGTTTCGATTTTCGCAAAACATTTCTAAACGAATATGCAAACAAAAAAGAAATTTTTCCCCTGGCATTGGCAAATGTCGAAGAAGAGTTCAAATGCAAAACGCGATAAATTCTATTTGATTAAATCGAAACATCAAACAGTTAAATAATGAATATACTTTATCTAGACTTCGACTAAAAGCTTTTTTAATTTTAAAGCAAAACCTATTTTGCATATTTTTGCATAAATATTAGTCCTTATTAATCTCTAACTGTGCATTGATCAAATACCATACCACTTACTTCGCTGCACCTTTACATAACAAATGTTGCAATATTTTTTATTCATAATGGGGTAAATATTTATTTTATTAGCAAATAAAAATTTACAAATAAAAATGTGGCACAAGGCCGAAAAAGGGAGTGGGGGTTAATGTCGCCCTAACTAACATAACGTTAACTTAACTAGACTCTTTCACCAAAATACCAGAATCACTCTGTGGACACACTACTTAAAACCCGAACATTACAAATATATATACATGATGTGGGGTGTTGGTATAAAAATCTTATTTACAAGACGTATGAGAAATTTACAATGACAAAAAGTGGTTAGTAAAAGGAACCCCCTCACTAATAATTGTGGCAGATAAAAAGTTTTGTCAGTCGAAAAGATGTAGGTCCCCCGAAAACTGACTTTATTGAATAAACACCACAAAAATGGCCTACATCCTTGACAAAACAGTCTATCCGTCACCTAATGGGACCGGGAGTGGGGATTATCGAAACAAAAGAGGAAAAAAACGAAAAAAAAACGGGGGAGGGGCGATGGGACAGGGCCAAACTAAAAAAGGGATTGGGACGATGACAACAAGCATACTCTAAGTTAAAAAATCGAACAAAAATGCCTAACTCGCCTATTCTAGGTGGTCCAATGCATGTCTATGTTTGTTCAGGTCACCCAAAATCCTTGAAACCTAAGCAAATTCAAAAAAAGAACTTAAGATCAGCTCCATTCAATCTACACAGTCGCGAAACTTTCACCCACCTGTCGTTGAAATTTGCCGGAGCGAGTTTCACCTTCTCCAACTTAATTCGCATTTTCAGTCGATATTTGAAAATGAGAACAAGCTGGGGAGCAATGAAGGTCTCATCTCCGTAAACCTCCTTCTGTCGTGTCGTCCAAATCACGCCTCTCATAACTGCTAGCAAACACAGAAAAACGTAGCGTTCTTCTTTCTTCATAGTCGGTGCCCAGTTGCAACACGAGGAAACTGAATCCAGCACAAAAAACCGCCCGCTCAGCATGCGAACCGTGAAGCCTTCAACTAACTCACACAACGGTCGAATGATGGCGCAGTGGAAGAAAGCATGATCAAGGTCTTCCTCCCAATCTCTGCATCGGACACAATTAGGTGTCTCCACAAAACCCGCTGCGTAGAGTCTTTTGCCGACCCAGAGGGCATTTCGAATTACCAGCCAGGTGAGTGATGCCTCGTAATTATCGAAGCAGCTCGACTAAAGTACCCAAGGCCATACTAAGCGGCGCTCCTCCTTCGCAAAACCGAACTCCTCAATCTTTTCGTCTCGAACTGATCCCCTCACTAAGGCCCGATATAGCGTCTTGCGAGATAACAGCTGGTTGTCAGAGAGGCTTTCTTTCACCTGTAGAAGGAATCTCAAGGCCTGCCGACACTCGCGATAGAACGGGAACTCGTTTCAGGGCAACTTTTGTGCCTCCCTCTCAGCCGCATGCACACTCTCCAAAGCCTGAAAGGCTTTCTTAGTGTCTTCCATCCAGAAGACACTGTTTCCCTCACTAAGTGTACACATTCGATCCAGGTAATTTACAGCCTAAGAGTGTTTCTACGTATTTCCACAGTAGGCATACCCAGACCGCCTTCAGACGGATGCGGATAACAAACCTCCCGGGTAATCATGGCTTGCTTTCCGCGCCATCAGAACGCAAAAAGAGCACGCACCAGATCAACTAGTAAGGCCTCCGGGAGTGGGAGTACTGATAGACGGTATAGGATCAGGGAGTAGATATGAGAATTGCATACCTCCGCCCGACCCTTCAAGGTTTCTCAAGGCCCACAAATGAGATGTGACCATGACCGCTCCCAATACTTCCGACCAATTTTTCTCCAGCCGGAGGTCGGGGCCAAACCAGACGCCGAGTAGCTTGCATGGCCCACCAGTCCAACCAAAGGGTCCATAAAGGGGCATACCCCTTCAGGAATCGAAAACCCTCCAAAATTTCGTCATTCGCTGTTACGGTTCGTACGTCCGGCTATGTGACACTGGTGATGTGTCGATCAGCAGAAAGTTGAAACTCCTCCGCACGCAGTGACGCGGCCATATTTGTTGCCTCGTTTGGTGCTCTTTTTAATCTAGCCCTAACAAGTAATCCCTGGTCCTCCCTGTTATCCAAGGAGTCCAGTTCAGCCTTAACTATAATATAACTAGCACTCTCCCCCTCCTCCACCACCCTTTCTAATCTATCTTCTAGTGCCGCTTTCGTTGCTCTAGAACTAAGGTTGAGCCGGCGACTAAAATCAGCAGCAAAGGTCCTAATGATTTTTTTTAGGTTACCCAACCACTTATTCCCGATAATAGCCCCCGTCAATTTCTTCTGTATGGTTAGTATAAGCTGTTCCCGGAAATCCTTTACAACGAACAACGACGTGTTGAACTTTCAGTAACTAGCCATCCTAGTTTTAACACTATCTAAGTTTACTCGAACCTGGACAAGCCTATGGTCCGAATAAACTATATTATGAAAACTTGGACAGTCTAAAAGCCCTAGGTCGACTCTCCTAACTAAGAACCGATCGATGTAACTCGAAAGTTGCACTGGATCGGAGCCGCGTCTACCTGTCCAAGTCCATGCTAAATCCCCGGGTTTTTCGTTTCAAATTTGTCGACTAGATAAAACTTGTCAACAATGTATCGAAACGCCTTAGCATCCCGGTTCTGGTTAGTATCCCTTGTGGTATTAACTCCGCGATCTAACTCGGGATCCAGGACCTCGTTCCAGTCTCCCGCTAAAACTAACCGACGAGACGAATTCATGAAGGGCTCGATTCGCTGAAAAAAGGAAACTAGCTCAGTACGGTTATTAGGCGCATAAACCCCAATAAAACGAAATGCCACATCCTTTAAGGTAACATCCAGAACAAGCAATCTTCCCCCCGGATCTGCATAACTAGGGTCACATGACGCATCAAGAGTGCGCTTAACTAGCCAGGTAACCCCCTTGCGTGGGTATCAAAATGTGCTGAGTAGAGCTGAAAGTCTCTAAGGAACACATCTTTCAAGAAAACACCCGTCTAGCTGAATCCACTGTGAAAAATTTCCCCCACTCTATATCTGTGCCTAAATCAAAACGTGGATTCCATGAACAAGGCTTCTTTCTTAGAACTGCACGCCTGTGGAACTCTGTTCCGTCTGCCTGCTTCCCACCGGACTACAGCTTGGATGTCTTCAAGTCTAATGTTAACAAATTCCTGTTGAACCGCCCCCTTAAGTAAACACTTTATAAAAATCTCCACACTAACGTAATGTACTTGCAATAACCCTTATCCCTGAGTGGCTTCCGGGCCTTGATAAGTGGTGATCACCGTGTAAAAAAAAAGCATACTGATAATCACTTGAAATAAAGTGAATTTCCTGTAAGCAACATATATCCACACCGAGGCGTTGAAGGTCGCGTGCAACTCGAAGTTTACGAGAGGTACCCTCAACCCTCGGACATTCAAACTAGCTAATCTTAAGGTCATCCTGATTTACTTAGGGTTGAGAATCCTGACAAACATAGACGGTGTCAAGACACCGACAACTGTCTCCATGGATCTAGTGGTCATCTCAGTGGTGATTGACCCGTCAGGAGACAGACCGCCGATGTCAAGAGGAAAAGTTAGCTTAATTACCCTATATAATGATGAGTGCATTTTAATAGGGACACGTCCAACACATGTTTTTTTTTTCATTTCGCTGATTTCTCTGTCGTTAAAGAAAGCTGCTGGAGGAAACAGGTTGAAAGCGTTATTTGCCTCCTCCAACATCGTCCAAACGCCGTTGGCTTCCCCTCTAGGTCTAACTACCGTTAGAATTCTATTTGCTTTGGGGAAGTTTTCGTGGTTTGAGATCTCTTTTTTATGTACAGTTTTAAAGGCTAACAAATTTGTATAGTCCTTAGACTTGTGTGACTTCATGATAATTTCACGTTCTGCTGTGATATGGCACACAGCAGTGCCTGAGAAAAAGGGGGGATTTTTTTTTTTTTGCGGGATTCAGTTTCACTGGAAGGGCTTCTCTGTCTCTTTTTCTTAAACAGGGTGGGAGGGGGCATGTCTGTTTTCATGGGAGAAGGGGGTTCTGTAGTGTGTTGGCAGGGGTGCAAAAAGGGGAAGGTCTCGGGCTTTTCTTTTTAGGATAAGGCCTAGGAAAGTCATTATTAGGGGCACCTAGGGAAGTCATTATTTCCCCTGGTAGGAAATGAAGTGCTTATGGGGACTGGGACTTTTCGGGGAGAGCGTTTGTCTTTCGGAATGGGGTTTGGTTTTTCTGGGAACAGGGACTCGGGGAAGGGGACGGATTTTTTTGGTTTCACGTTTCTCATCCAGAGAGTCCTTGAGTTTTAGTAGTTCTTTGAATTTTCCACCTGGATCTTTACTTGTCTGTATTTCTAACTTTTCCTCCTTCGTGAAGGATCGTCGTATGTTTCAGGTGGTATTTTGGGGGGGGGGGTAGAACGAGCTTCCATCCATCTTTCTTTTTCAGAGAGGCTGATTCAGTGTTGCAAACTGAATCAAAATCATCAGGCGATATTTTTGGTGTAGTGTCGTTGTTTGAATTTTCATCTGCCTCTGGTATTTTTGCTCCAACCTGCGCATCCGGCTCTAAGTGGCCTAGGGCCCGATTTTTTGGGGTTTCTAGGCGTTGGTTGTTTCTTGGAGCACGTGTATGTTAAGTGCCCCACTTCCCCGCATATCCAGCATGCCGGACGCCTTCCTGCCACTACAATCGGTAGTTTTTCATTCTCAGCTTCCAAATCGTAGGGGATTTTGTAATATGTCTCCTTGTTTAGTAACAGGTCAAAGGACCAGACGCCATTGTAATTGTCCACGTTCACTCCAGTTATGTCTCCAAATTGGAGGAGGTAAGCAGCCAAGTACTCCCCTGGGACAACGCCAGGAACTTCAAAGATGGAGATGGTAGTTCTCCTTCGCCCCAGGTACTCCATTCTAAGTATATAATCATTTGTAATTATCTAATTTTGAGACAGTTTCACGCATTCCTCCTCAGTTTTAAACAGTACTGCCCAGGTATTGTATCCCTGAGCCTTAGTTATTCTTTCAGCTCTCATTCAGGTAGTTGCTATTAATTTTGTGACTGTATCCTTGGTTGAGCGGATGAGTTTTTTTTGTTTTACGATCTATGGCGAGAAGAGAAATCGTTTTCTTAGCGAATTCTTGCAACCTTGGTTGCTCTAACGTTATGCATTTATCTGTGACATGCTCTACGCATTTCTTTGCTTCCGTCAAGAATGTCTCCAGGTCTATCTTAACTGCAGGGAGCTTCTCTCAGCCTTCATTTTCAGTGTCCGTCTTTTCCTTAGTAGGAACCGTCAGCGCACAGCTGGCAGATGCCATGGCCGGCGGTAAAAAAAAAAAAAAACGTGCCGTAATAAACGAAGATCCGGTGCTAACAAATAACGACGGGGGAAAGGTTAAGTGTCAAGAACGGATCCTTGGCGAGTACTTCTACCCTGTCTCCCTGCAGCCGAAACCGCTAGGAGACACACCCCATCATCGAAGATGCATGATGGGGTAGAGGATTTATTTGCTGCCCACCTCAGCAAAATGTGACACAAGGCCAGAAAGTGGGGATCCAGCAGGTTCCTCTAAAGGAGGAGCTCTCCTGCAATTGTAAAAATTGCCTGAGTAAACCCGTCGGCATTCCCCGGTAGGGGCGCCTCAGGCAGTAATCAATAAACTTACTCCGGAAAGCCCGATGGAAAGGCCTGGGAGGGTGAACCTCCTAGGTATTACCCAGGCGGCGTACCTCAGTGCGACAAGTGCTGGGCCGATTCCCGGCTTCACCTGTCGGGCTGAGTGTTAAGAATGGATCCTTGACGAGTACTCTATCATGTCTCCCTGCAGCCGAAGCCGCTAGGAGATACACCCTATCATCGAAGATGCATGATGCGGTATGATCGCACACAGTCGGGCGATTCTGTTTATGAACGATGCTGCAAGGAACTGACGAATCGAATTAATTCACGTTCTGCTACCAACCAATCAGAAACTAGAATTTCTCCATAATTATTAAGCCTCTTCTGTAGCAATATCGCATGTTTTTTCTGTCTCGACACGATAAGAATATTTTGCTCCGTGGAACTGTCTACTGCAAACCAGTCACCACAACGAACCATCGGAAACTGTTTTGAAACTAAACATGGCTTACACTTCTAGAACAAATGTCCATATAAAATTTCAGCCAGATCGGCGAAGTAGTTTCAAAGAAAGCTTCTAGAGTAAATGGGACTTTGTGGTGAATAATTCCTACATATTCCTGTGTATTAAACGAATACCATAATACTCTGCTGCACCTTATGATAATATTATTCCATACAAACTTTCAAACTTTTCATCGCCCAAGAAAAGGTGGAAGGGTCAAACAGACAATGAGACTAACAGAGATATAGTATAGATGATTTGGGGGAATTAAATGTTGAAATGGAACACTGTTATATAATAGCGTCATCATTTTGTTTTTATAAATAAACATACTATATATATATATATATATATATATATATATATATATATATACACTTGTGCCCGATATTATTCATACCCCTCGGAACATTTGAGATTTCTATAAGAATATTGCTCAAACCAGAAGGTAGACAATATTAAAGGGATTTCAAACAATAAATCAAGCATAAGCATTTAATTTAAACTCAACAAATAAATAAATTATGCAAGTTTGAAACATTATACAAAGAAAAACAATAATGGCACTAGTTCAAAATTATTCATACCTCTCTTACTAATAGTCAATAGCATGCCCTTTATTCTTAATAACTGCCTGTAACCGTTTTGGATATTTATCAACAAGGTTTTTACAAGCATCAACACTGATTTTTGACCATTCTTCAATGCAGTAGTTCTCCAAATCCCTCAAATTTCAAGGTTTCCGCTTTTTAACCTCAGTTTTCAATATGTGCCAGAGGTTTTCGATAGGGTTCAGATCGGGACTCTGGCTAGGCCATTCAAAAACATTAATTTGATTATCCTCAAACCATTTCTTGACTATTTTGGCAGTATGCTTTGGATCATTATCCTGTTGATGGACCCAGTTTGGTCCTAAATGGAGCTTCTCCGCATTTTGTCTAATGTTTTTCTGGAGTATCTCCAAATATTGCTCCTTCTTCATGGTTCCATCTATCTTGACCAAACTACCTGGACCACTAGCCGAAAAGGAGCCCCAATATATTAAGCTACCACCATCATGTTTCACCGTGGGTATGGTGTTCTTTGGGTTGTAAGCTTCTCCTTTCTTCCTCCAAACGTAAGAAGCATCCATATGGCCAAACAATTCAATTTTTGTTTCGTCAGTCCACAAAATACTTGAGAAAACGGACTCTGGAGAATTCACATGGGTCCTAGCAAACTTTAGACGTGCTGCAAGGTGTTTTCCGGTGTGCAATGGAGTCCTTCTTGGTCTTCTTCCTTTCAGACCATTTTCATGCAGAGTCCTTTGCAATGTTTGCCTTGATATTTTTATGCCAGAAGACTCCAGATTTTCTAAAATGTCCTTAGTAGTGGTGGTTGGATTTGCATTAACACTTCTTACAATATTCCTGGTGGCTCTAGCAGACATTTTCCTTTTCCTTCCTCTACCAATCAAGTTGTTTGTTGTGTGGTGGCTCTTGAATTTTTTGATGATGCTCTGTACTGTTGCTGTAGGGACCTCAAATTTCTTGGAAATTGACTTGTAACCTAAACCATCCTTATGTGAATTCACAATTTTAGTCCTAAGATCATTACTAAGCTCTTTTTTCTTCCTCATTCTAATCATTTTTATTCTTTTATTGGTTTTCAGTTGATATCATTTTAATTTCTGAAAAATGCAAAAAACGAAATGAAATTAATCAAAGGTTGTATAAAAGCATTCAAAATAAGAATCAAACAGGAAACAAACAGTCAGAAACTCGATTAATACTGAAAAAATAAGGGGGTATGATTATTTTTGAACATTGCAGATTTTATAAATAGCTGTATATTTCTTTTATTACAAGTATCCCGAGATTTTAAAATGACGAAAATGATCAGAAGAGGTTTATTAAGAATATGTATCAATATGGACGTAAACAATAAATTCTTACAAAGTTACACCTAATAAACTCAATTTTCAAGGGGGGGTATGAATAATTTCGGGCACAAGTGTATATATATACTTCAGAATAAAATTATCTAACAATCAACTTGTATGGAAACCTGTAATTACAAGTGTTACAAGATATTACTGGCAGAAATACTCTATAAGTACTATCACACCTAAATAAGAATTGCTCGATATCCAAGATAGAGCAAATAAATAAAATTTTAGTCATTCAATGAATTTAAAAAATTATGACGTGAAATGGTTAAATTTAAAATGAAAAGATGTTTATTATTCTATGTAAGACAAAGAATACATTTGAAATATTATAAGTCCTTATCCTATAGGATTTCGATGTCTACCATCACTTCAGAAGAGAAAATATTAGCAAATAGTTACAATGGGTTACACTTCATTTGCTAAAGTCAGTGAGACATGGAAAATCACAATTAAAAGTTGTTTAAGTATTTAAATGTCATAGAATTAGGGAAGTTAATGAAAAGGATATAAAAAATCACATCCAAATTGCAAGGTAAAATCCGAAGTGAATGTCTTTGATAGCAGTGTGGTAAAATGATCCAAACTGCATGGTATCCTGACTACAATTTATTTATTACAATCGTATCATTTTGAAAATAAAAAGTGCGTAAAGTGTTGAGACATCCTGTTAAACAAAGATGGCGGTGGAGAAGCAGTGCAGTCCCGATACTGAGTGTAAAGTAATTGCTAGTTACAAACATGGCGTCCAAGAATCAAATGCGATCTGTGGTTTAGTTAATGGTGAACTGATTGAATCCAAAAGACAATAAAATTAGTAATAATTATTAAATATGTGAACTGATTGAATCCAAAAGAAGATGCAGTCACGATTTTTAGTGTTGAGTATTTCTTAGTAACAAATATAGCAGCAAAGAATCAATGCAGTCACGATTCAGTTATTTCGAGACAGAGACGGACGGTGAAGTGAGCTGAATCCAAAATTCGACATATTTTTATAATAACATTTGAAGCTTCTGATTAGTTGATTGCTATAACTGGCTATAAAAACGATCGTCGAAATCATTCGAGTCATACCCTTTTTAGTAGTCCAGAACATTTTAACACACCCATTTTTATATTGTCAAGTAGTGAGAAGCAGAGAGAACACGAAGCCGATATTAAGTTACGAATATGTTGTAGCTTTATTGCCTGAAAATGATGGCCTGCAAAGCTAGTCATGTTTTTACACGCATAGTTTCGCAGGAGGTTGTAGTCGTAGCTATGACCTTCATAACATCCCCTTTTTTCCATTGGTTCTTTGTTTAACTGAACGAGATGTGTAGTGTGTTATAGTCGATGTGTGTGTGTGTGTGTGTGTTTTAGGGTGTGTAGTCTTTCAGTCGTGCAGGGAGTTTGATCACCCGGTTAAACCTATGACGTTGTTTCTCATGTGTTGAGGATCGTTGTGGTCTTAGATTTGCCTGATAATTCTTTGTCCCAGGTGACTGTGGAATTGAGGCATATTGTGGTATAGAGTGTACACCGGTTGGGAGAGTGGTTGTTTGATAGATGTGGATTCTGTTTCTTCTATAACATTTTGGTTTACTTCAACCCCATATCTGCGTGGTGCTACTTTACTAATGCCGATTCCCAGGGGTAATGGTCCGAAGTAGGCATTTTCCTGGAGCAATTTTCTTTGTTTATATAATAGGTCCGGTAAAATATTATTTTTATATATTGTTTTAAGTTCAGACAGTCTATCTTTTGACATGCTGTTATATCTTGTCTCGGAATTGAGGAAAATGCCTACATATATATAAATAACTATAGTAATTATATATATATATATATATATATATATGTATATATATAATTATATATATAAATAATTATTTACATATATATATATAATTATTTATATATATAAATAAATATTTACATATATATATAAAATAATTATTTATATACATATATAAATAATTATAGTAATTATATATATATATATAATGTAATTATTAATATATATATAATTATATATATAAATAGTTATAGTAATTATATATACATATATAAATAAATAATTATAGTAATTATATATATACATATATATATAAATAATTATATATATAAATAAATATTTACATATATATATAAAATAATTATTTATATATATATAAATAATTATAGTAATTATATATATATAATGTAATTATTAATATATATATAATTATATATATAAATAGTTATAGTAATTATATATACATATATATATAAATAATTATAGCAATTATATATATATATATATATATATATATATATATATATATATATATAATATCTTGTCTCGGAATTGAGATAATTACTTAGAGGAAAATGCCTACATATATATAAATAACTATAGTAATTATATATATATATATATATATATATATAATTATATATATAAATAATTCTTTACATATATATATATAATTATTTATATATATAAATAAATATTTGCATATATATATAAAATAATTATTTATATATATATAGATAAATAATTATAGTAATTATATATATAATGTAATAATTTAGATATATAATAATATATATAAATACTTATAGTAATTATATATATACATATATACATAATAATAATAGTAATTATATATACATATATATATAAATAATTATAGCAATTATATATATATATATTTATATATATATATATATATATATATATATATATATATATATATAATGTAAAGCTTAACATTATCTTCTCTTCACTATAGAAATAAAATGAACTCATTTCTTTCTCTCTAGGTTAGACCGTATTAGGATTAAAAAACCAAGACATTTCATATGAATTAAACGTCGTGTGGATCTGTTATGTATGTGTTTAAGGAAAGTTGCTTTGTTAAAATCAAAATGGTGGTCGTTTTCCATGATGTGACAAAATATGGCGTTGAGTGTATTGTTGTTTTTTACATCTCTTTTGTGTTCATATATTCTTTTATTTAAATTACGTTGAGTTTCTCCTACGTATATTTTTCCACAATCAAGGCAGGGTATGGAATATATTCCTTAAACACATACATAACAGATCCACACGACGTTTAATTGAGTCAGCTATAATCTCCCATTCCAGCAAAATAATTAAGCAAAGAAAAGGTTTTTTCCACGTTGCTCCCTTTCTGTCGAAAATAATTATCAAAGAAAACAACTTAGACACCGGTTAAACGCGAAAAAAAAAAATTCGTAATTTCACTTAATTTTATTTTTATTTTACTTATTTACTGTATTTTATCATTATCTATTTTTAGACTCCATTTTATCACCTCCTATTCTTATTTTTAGATACCATCTTTTAAGTTACTGCACTATTTTATCCCAATTCAATTATTTCTAATTTAAAAAAAAAAACGATTCTTTCGTAATCTCGTGTCATTTTATTTATTTAATCTATCACCGCTATATTTCCAAACACAATTTTTAATCTCTACGATATTTTATCTTTTAGACGTAATCCACTACACTAGTTTACTCTAATTAGTTCTTCTCTCATAAAATGTATATACATGTATATATGACATCTAATTTACATAAGGAAAACACGCTGCTCTTCCCCATCATTATATATAGCCCCAATCCTCCGACTCTCTCGTCAATGACCATCCCTCTTGAAGAAGCCCGCATAAATCGGGCGAAACGTTGAGTATCCAGGTCCTTCCACCTCCATTTTATTTCATATCGTCGGATTTAATCCAGCTCAACAATCATATATATATATATATATAATTATAGTAATTATATATAATGTAATTATTTATATATATAATTATATATAAATAGTTATAGTAATTATATATATATAAATATATACATAAATAATTATAGTAATTATATATATATATATATAATGTAAAGCTTAACATTATCTTCTCTTCGCTATAGAAATAAAATGAACTCATTTCTTTCTCTCTGAGTTAGACCGTATTAGGATTAAAACCCAAGACATTTTATATGAATGTAATATGCACGGACTACAGCACAATATCTCTGGTGTGTTATAGGCCTATTACCTATCCACTTCCTCGATAATCTTAGATCCCTATATTTTTTCTGCTGAGAGTTCTCGCCGAAAATCTGTTACAATCAATGGACGTGGTAAAATCTTTTCTCTCTATTACATTTATACTCCACCCGCGACCACTTAACACCGTTGCGGATAAGTCCACAGGGGAATTTACGAGGAAACACCGGTTAGAGTTTTTAGTTGCTTAAAAAAATGGATTGGCATTTTACCGTCGGGTGAAACGCAACTTTATATTCCATCTATGGGTTAGTCATGCTATTTCTTTTATTTCTTCTTTTTTTCCCCCATTTTTTATATTTTTCTTCCTTTATTTTTTTTGGGGGGGGGCTGCGAGTTGAAGGATTACTTAAACGAAACGAACTAACCTTGGATTCCAGGTTTTACAACAAATTATAACAGTCAGCCGCGAGCGTTCTTCAAATATTGATACGATTACTCGATTTATCTATTTTATTTATTGTATTTTTCCTTTTATTATGTTTGCAGTGATTTTTTACATGATACTAGGGGGGAGCAGCCTTCCTCTTTTCCAATTAGTTACTTATTCATTCATTGTTTCTATACATTGAATTTCTGAGAGTTTCATAAGCCCAATTACTATTACGCTATCGATATGGAATTAGACGATATTCCAATTGGTAACAAGCGACAACAAAGAAAACAACACAAAAATGAAAGCAAAGCCCATAACAAACCGTTATACTTACACCCAACAATTATACGGTTAAAACATACGTTTTTGGCAGAAAACAAACCAACAATAAAAAAAAACATATTTTTATTACACGGTCAGTTTTCTGGTTTTATTTATTTATTTGTTTATTTTCCATTTGTATTTTTTCCTGTTTGTTTTGTTTCTTTGATTTTATTGCACAAAACAAATCAACAATAAAAATAAAATAAAATAAACATATTTGCATTTTACACGGTAAATATATATATATATATATATATATATATATATATATATATATATATATATATATATATATATATATATATATATATATATATATATATATATATATATATAGCGGAGTTCTTATTTGAGAATTATGTTAATAAATAAAAATCGCATAAAAATTAATAAATTCTTAAAAAGATGTTTATTTTGCGCGGAGGATACACCCGGCAGGTAAGTTTTATTATTAGTATTCTTATTTTTCTTCTTTTCTATCATCTTCTTTTTTGTTCTTCTTTTTCTTCTTCTTCTTCTTATTTCTTTAACGAAGTTTCTCAACTCGTTCTTTCTCTATTCCTTTCTTTCTCTCTTTTTTCGAAATCTAAATTTAGTAAAAACGTTTTTAAAATAAGACCAAAAAACTCAATGTGATCAATTCTTGATCCAATAACACACGACTGACATTTAGTTTGCGAGATTTTTACGAGACGCGCGAGTTGCCTTGGAAACGCCACGCGAGAACGTATGACGTCAAATCTTGCGTAAGCGATTTGTGACATCAGCGATCCATCTTCTTTCGTTTAGCCCTCACACCTCTCTGCGATCTACACCACTTCTTCGACATTGCAATGAGCCCACAATCCTTACACATATGGACGCAAATACACTTTTCTCCATATTCCATGCAAGCCCTCCCCCCATAATCATCTGCACCTACACGAGGATCCAACCCAAAATATCCTCAAGTTTTGATAATTGCATTTTAATTGTATTTCATTTTCTTGTTATCTTTATTTTTGTCATTTTTCCATTATATTTATTTGTTTTAAACTTTATAATTTTTACAGTTTTCTTTCGGCTATCGACTTATGGAGTCATATTTCTGTTTTTAAATTTCTCATATACCGGTGGATAGGTGTTGGGTTAACGAATCTATTATAGTCAGTTGTACGCTTATATCCTAGGGTTAGTTTAATCGGGTGTAAAACCGACCCTCCCTTTATCTCACTCACACATACACACACACAAACTCTCTCTTTCTCTCTCTCTCTCTCTCTCTCCCTCTCTCTCTCTCCCTCCCTCTTTCTCTCTCACGTCCTTTTCTGGTACAAAATAATTTTTTCCCGCCCATATTGTAGCTTTATAGTAGGTCGGGGTTTTTTCGATCCTAAAAATTCAGGGTGGCGACTCATCACAGCTATATATTTGTTGTGTAAATAACACGTAGCAGTAGTTTGGCAACACCAGTTTAATAACTCATTTCTCACTAGATGGTATATTTTAATGTGTGTAAAAGGTGATAACGTACATACGAACACTAATATCTAAGCATATCATTGTTACTCCAGTAGTGCAAAGTTTGCCTTACTTAATCACCGAAGTTAAGCTGCGATGGGTCCAGTTCGTACCAGATGGGTGACCATTTAGAAATAA
The DNA here is from genome assembly GCF_053919585.1 of Euprymna scolopes. Lineage (NCBI taxonomy): Eukaryota > Metazoa > Mollusca > Cephalopoda > Sepiida > Sepiolidae > Euprymna > Euprymna scolopes. The sequence continues at coordinate 3,721,306 of NC_136523.1, forward strand.
CAAGTGCTCTCGATGTGAAGGCTCTCTGTTTATCCTGGTATTGTTTCCAGTTTTCCTCGAATTTTCTTTGCTATCTGACTCAAGCAACAGTTCAGCAGATGTGAGCTTGGGCAATGATTGCTTTAAAATGCACTCTTCGGACAGACATATTTGTAAGGTGTGTTGTCTTTCTAGACAGAACATCTCTCTCTGTCTGTCTCTCTCTCTCTCTCTCTCTCTATCTATCTATCTATCTATCTATCTATCTCTTGTAAACTAAATCGAGGAAAGTTTGATCCAGATCACGCAGAAGAAAATGTGCGTAGAAGCAACATTACGGTTTTCACTCCCTTAATTTGCGATTCCACGCAAACTGAGTATTTGCTTGGCACACTCAGACAAGCATAATTAAAAGACGATGGGTCTATATACCGAATCTTCCTAAATTTTCCATAGATCTCTGTTAGCCAGGTAGCTTTGATATTATTTCGTTGCGATCCCCCGTACCACATTGTAGAAGGGTTAGAGTTTAAGGGGGTCTAATAGCTTATTGTATTCCTATATGTTGTGGAGGTTACTCAGTACTGTATCTTGGGTTTCCAGATACTACGAGAACCGCGTGCGTCCCAACTGATTATTCCTTCAATATTTCTACGCTTACGTTCATCAATTAAACTTTACAGCTCCACTAGAGGTGAGATTAAAAGATATCAAAATTCAAAAAGTATTGAACAGAAATAGTCTTTTATGAGAAATCAAGTCTAAAAATGTATATATCGGACATCCGGGTACTAGAAAGATGTATAGCCAGGTCCAGGAATATATATATATATATATATATATATATATATATATATATATATATATATATATATGTATGTATGTATGTATGTATGTATATATAACTGCCGACTGTCAACATGACGGTTCTAGGTTCAATCATTGGCTTGGGAGACTTCTAGGTTCAATCCTTAGCTTGGGAGAGATGCTAATCTAGCGGCACTGATGAGTTGTGATACAACGAAACAGGACTGTATGTCGATGACTACAAATATATATATATATATATATATATATATATATATATTAAAAACATATACCATTTTTGGTTTAAGTTCAGTTATATTTACAGTACAATGAGCACTCTATATATATATATATATATATATATATATATATATATATATATATATATATATATATATATATTGCTGATGAGGAGACTGTTTTATAAAATCTTTTTATCAAATTATTGTTCAAGACGTATTGTCTATTTCAATAAAAACATCGTTTCCGGAACGATCATAAAATCTGTTGATTTTGTTTGTTTTTCTATTGAAACTGATTTTTGATTCAAAATTATGAATCGTTTTACTAAATATTAAAATAGCTCTAGGATATCTATAGCTATTGAGCTTATTATATATCTACAGTACGACGAGCACTGTTTTCTTTTAATAGTATTAATACATTTACTAGTACATTAAAATAAACTCTGCTCTTTAGACTCTAGGTACAATTCCTTCAAAATTATACACACACACACATATATATATGTGTGTGTGTGTGTGTGTGTGTGTGTGCGCGCGATTTTTTCAATTAACTTTCACTTTTTTCATATAGTAATCCGTAATTTATGAAGCTCAATGGAATTACAGAGCATATAACAAATAAATGACAAAGTTTATATTCAAAATGTCACGATGTTGACCATCTTACAATGTAATCATTTAATTACGTTGACATTTACAATTCTTGAGAGTAACTGTTTCGTAGCGTAAAATCATTCATTTAATTATTATATCAACCTATTTTGCCCTTAACTCATCAGAAGAAACAGCAAATATCAATCCACAAAAATAAAATAAAATGCATTTGGGCATGATTACAAAATCAGAAAATCGGAAGATAATTTGCAATTCCCTCTTATTTTATCTTTTATTACGCCATTTTAAATTTACAGGTCCTTGTAAATTTAAAATGACTGACCTCTCAAAAAAATCTTCTATTCCTTCCTATATAAACGCTATCGTTTTGTTCTGTCCACTTAAATAAAGTAGGCGAATTTTTCCATCATGTGACCTCAACCCAAAGTAGTAACTTATCCTGCCAGATTCCAACAGACAATATGCAAGTCTCCTTGACCTGTTTTATAAAACTTGCCCTGACGTGCTTATACTTTATTCTGTCTCCATTTGGGATCTTCCGATCACTCAGTTGTCTCAGTTAATAAAAAAAAAAATTTAATAATGTGTATAGATACTCTATGACTGACTGGTATGACTTTCGAACATTTGTATCAGATATACATGCATCGGAAAGGCCAGTTAAAAATACATAATATACTTTGTTATTTTCTTTAATTTAATCCCTTTTTTAGAATTTATTAGACAAAATTTAACTTTTATTTTACCGTGCCAATAAATATGATCATCACTGTATCTCTGCACTCAATGTTAAAAAAAGAATGTGTACCCTCTAGTATCAGACCTAACTGAATGGTTAACTGTGAGTATAGATCGCTTCATACCTTCCAAAAAATTCCAGCTAACGCTCACTCCAGAATGCGCCGCCGCCATTGTGCACAGACTTCTCTATTTCCATTGTTTCCAGCGTAAAAGACCTTGTGCCAGTTTTGGTACATTTGGTAATTATTTTGTTGTTCTTGCAATTGTCATCGGGTGCACGCTTTTGTCCAAATTATTTTTCGGTATACAGGGTGCAGATATAAAACATGATGTCAGGTTCATAAGTTTTATTTAAATGATCTTTTGGTACATTTGATAATTATTTTATAGTTCTTGCACTGTAAAAGAAATAAAAATACAAGAGATTCGCATGCTCAGTACGTCAATATTTTAGTAGCGGAGCAGCAGGATGACTCCTACCCATTTTGGCGAATAACAAACAAAACAAAAGCGTTTCCTCTATACCTACCATCATCAATTGACCTGAGATAATCTCGTCAGTATCTGACGAAGCAAAACTCATTGCCAAGAACTTTGCAACAAATTCTATCCTTTGTGATCAGGGTCGTCTACCCCTCTTTGACTGAAAACAGACTAAGCAACATGCAAATTTATGTACGTAATGTTGCCAAGCTTATCAAAAACCTAGATTTTAGTAAAGCAACTGGCCCCGATGGCATTCCAATCATAGAGCTCAAAAAGCTTCAACCTGAACTAGCTTCCATATTTACAAATCTGTTTAAACATTGCTTTAAGAGAAATGCTTCCCAACATCTTGGAAAACTTCATCACATTGCCCTGTATTTAAAAATTCCAATCATAAATCATCCCCCTCTAAGTACAGACCAATCAGTTCCCATGTGCGTCATAAGTAAGTTGCTGGAAACTGTGATAAACAGAGGAGAGGTCAACAATATCGCCAAAAATAAGCTAATCAGCGACATGCAGTATGGTGTCCGTTCTGAGAGATCTACAGCTGATGTACTAACTGTTATATCACACCGGATTAGCGAATCGCTCGACAGAGCAATATCTCTTGACATATCAAAAGCTTTTGATAGTGTGGCATAAATGCCTACTTCACAAGATCGGCAGTTATAGAATAGCTGGGAATCTCCTTTCAGTTATAAAATCCTTTCTCTCAGATTATAAGAGTAGTCGTGGATGGACAGAAATCAGAAACTCGCTGTATTAACGCTGGTGTCCCTCAGGGTTTTATCCTGGGGCTAACCCTGTTCCTGATCTTTATCACCGATCTCCCAAATCACATTCTTATGTCATTCGTAGACATTTATGCAGACGACACGACAATCTATGGCGCCACTTCAAAGGCCAGCAATGACAAAGATCTTTCTGATTCTCTCTTCTGATCTTGAGAACGTGGTGCAATAGGGGAAAAGGTAGTTGGTTAGTTTTAATGCACCCTTTCATTATAATCGCTCTGACCCCCCCCCCCAATTGACATGAATGACTCTCATCTTGGGGAAGCTCCGTGTCTTCTAGGACTAACATTCACTCCTGATCTGAAATGAAACACATACATCAAATTCATTACCAAGATTTCTGGGAAGATGGTTAAATCCCTCTATCGCTCCAGTAAGCATCTTACTTCCAATGTGATCCTCTATCTGCGCTCTACAATGGAGTACTGTTGCCCCATTTGGGCAGAAGCTGCCCGGAACGCCCTATTCCTGCCTTGATAGTGTTAAAAACCGGCTTCAAAGCTTAGTAGGCGATGGCCTTTTTTTCTTCCCTGCAACCTCTTTCCCACAGAGGAGATGTCGCCAGCCGGTCTCTGCTTTATCACTATTTTCATGGTAAGTGCTTATCTGAAATCTAATCTATGGAACACTCGGCTGGCTGAAATCCAATCTATGGAACACTCGGCTGGCTGAAATCCAATCTATGGAACACTCGGCTGGCTGAAACCACTATATATGATTTTTCTCACTCTCTATTTGTGCCTAAATGTAAACGCAGATTCCATTAACAAAGCTTCTTTCCCAGAACTGCCCACCTTTTGCACAATGTTCCGTTGGCATGCTTCCTGGCTAAATATAACTTGGTAGCTTTCACATCTAATGTAAACAAGTTCCTGTTAGATCGTCCAGATAAATAATCAAATTCCACCCAATTTGCATCATTAAGGATTACTTCACTAACAACTTATATTCATTAACCCCTATCCTCGAATAGCTTTCGGGTCTTGATAAGTGGTGACTCCCAAATAAAAAAGTGAGAGCAGCGATTAGGCGACTGAAGTCAGGCAAGGCGGCAGGGGAGGAGGGTGTTACTACAGAAGTACTACAGATCGTTATTTTCATGGCAGGTGCTCGTCTGAACTCCAATCCCTGGTCCCCCCTCGCCAAACTTTCACGAAAATCACCCGTCTAGCTGAATCCACTGTGAAAAATTTCCCCCACTCTATATCTGTGCCTAAATCAAAACGCGGATTTCATGAGCAAAGCTTCTTTCTTAGAACTGCACGCCTGTGGAACTCTGTTCCGTCTGCCTTCTTCCCTCCGGACTACTACTTGGATGTCTTCAAGTCTAATGTTAACAAATTCCTAATGAACCGCCCCCCTAATTAAACACTTCATAAAATCTCCTCACTAACGTGATGTAATTGCAATAACCCTTATCCCTGAGTGGCTTCCGGGCCTTGATAAATGGTGATCACTGTGTAAAAAAAAAAAAAGAGCGGTGATGAACTCATTGTTGAAATGTTTCCAAGACTTTAATAAGTGCCTTTCTGGTGGAAAGGTTCCAGATGGATGGAGGAATGCATCAATAGTCATCAACAATAAGAAAGGAGACACTGCAGATATGAAGAACTTTCGGCCAATCAACATTCTTCCAGAGACATACAAGGTATTCTCTCAGATCTGTCTAAGAGGTAAGATAGGGACACTAGACAGACATCACCTACGAAAACAAGCAGATTTCAGAGCAGGTTACTCCGCCATCGACCATATCCAGGCTGTCAGTCAACTGCAAGAGAAAGTCAATGAATATAATATCCCCCTGTGCTCTGCCTTTGTTGATTACGAAAAGGTTTTTGACTCTATTAAGTTTGATCCACTATTCCCTGCCCTTGAGAACCAAGGTGTTGACTCTACATACATCACCTAGCTGAAAGACCTTAACAGTGAGGCTACTTCTACACTAAAGCTGTATTGTGGCGACAACAAAATCAAGCTGGAGAGGAGATCAAGACAAGGTAACAACATCTCGCGAAAACTCTCACAGCCTGTCTCCAGACTTCGATAATCAGTCGGATTAAGTAGGCGAGTAGAGCAATCGACATCGATGGCGAACGCCTATCGCATCTTATATTTGCTAATGATATAGTATTGACGGCACGTTTTTCCTCGGGAACTAAATGGCATTCTAAACGACAAGCCACTCTAAGAGCAAACCGGTTGGCCTCAACATGCATCTTGGGAAGAACAAGGTGATGTTGAACCAGCACGCTGCCAAGTCGCCAATAATTGTTTACCATTTAGGAAGTTGAAAGCTACGTCTACTTGGTAAAGAAAATTACGAAAGATGGAGATCTCCTCCTTGAGATAAAGCGAAGGATAGCATTGGGATGGATAGCTTTTGGGAAAAGTGGATAATATCATGAGAAGCCGAAAATCAAGTATGGCAATCAAAAGAAAAGACCTTCAATGAAATATACTACCTGTGATGATCTGCAGTAGTGAAACATTGGCCCTGACGACTCGCCAAAGTGAAATCTTAGGAGTGGCACAAATGAAAGCTGGAGAGGGTAGTGTTGGGCATCACTCTACAAGACAGAAAGACATACATCTGGATCCGCCAACAAACAAGAGTTAGTGACATCAATACTGCCATCAAAATATCCAAACACAGATGGGCAGGGCATGTAGCTAGAAAACATGACAACAGATGGTCCATCGGTAGAATGGAATAGACACCCTGTTAACATAAAAAGCCAAAGAAAAGACCAAGAACGACCTGGAGGGACGACCTGATACAACACCTGGGTCCCACATCGCAGCGGATAGCTTGGGACAGAGATAGATGGCTAAAGTCTAGGGAAGCGTACCTCATTGAGTGATAAAACCCTTATATATATATATATATGTGTGTGTGTGTGTGTGTGTGTGTGTGTGTGTGTGTGTGTGTGTGTGTGTCTGCGATGGGACGATTCCAAAATTTTTCCCGATTCCGATCCAATTACCGATTCCGTTTTAAATTTCCGCTTTCGATTTGATTCTGATTCCGATTCCGATTCTTTAATATTTAAAAATATTTAATTAGAGATTTGTTGCTTTTTTTTTTAATTTTCAAATAACTACACAAATTCCCGGGTAATTTACGCGTATATTTTTTTCTCAAATGTTTTCCTTGTAATGTATTGCAAATTGAAAGACAACAACAGGTTTATTTTGATTTTAAACAAAGACAAATTGTATCAGTTCGTCGTTACTATACAACATGCTACTTGAAAGTTTTCATAAACAGTTTAAAATAGTCGACGATTGGTAGGTAAAATGAGAAAATGATGGAAGAACAAAATATTAACAACGCCCCCCCCCCTCCTATTGTTACGAACGAATTTCTAAATAATAATGTTACTATTTAGAAAACGATTTTTAACATGGAGAGGGTATTGGGCTTTGTTAACTAAAAATTTAAACATTCATAGAAGGAAGACACATGTCTTCCTTCTATGAATGTTTAAATTTTATATAGAGTTCAAAATAGACTTCGTAGCCTCGTAGGAGATGTCCTTTTCTCTTCCTTGCAACCTCTATCTCACAGAAGAGATGTTGCGAGTTTGTCTCTGATGTAGCGTTATTTTCATGGAAAGTGTTCGTCTGAGCTTCAATCTATGGTTCCCCCTCGCCAAACTTTCACAAGAAACACTCGTCTAGCTGAAAACAATATCAATAATTCCCCCCACTCTTCATCTGTACCTAAACCTAAACGTAGATTCCATGAACAAAGCTTCTTTCTTAGAACTGCACGCCTGTGGAATTGTCTTCCGTTTTCCTGCTTTCAGGCTGACTACAATATGGTTGTCTTCAAGTCTAATGTAAATAAGTTCTTGATGAGCCGTTCCATATAAGTTATCAAATTTACCAAATTTTCATTACTAATGATTACTATATTGTCCAATTTCTACTGTACACTCTTTAACCCTTATCCTTGAGTGGCCTCTTGGCCTTGATAATGTGGTGATGCCTATGTAAAAAAAAATCATATAAAATCGATTTGCTTTGCTGTAAAAAAAACTGGATGCAAATAATAACAATAATAACAACTAGAGGGATCTGTGGACATTTCACAGGGGACATGTAATATTGATGTTGGTATTCATGGCGTAAATACAGATGATCTGATATTATTTTAATTCTTGTTAAAACTGCAAAAGTATTTATCTAAGCTAGTAGGGGCCCCCGGCGTAGCCAGATCGTAAAGGACGCTTAAATATGATATTTTAACTCTTGCATATTTCTTATATATTAACTGTTCTATCGATTTTTATATATTATAAAGTTGTGGTTTCAAAAATAAAAAAATATATATATCCATATGACTTGGGTGCATCGGCTTGAGTTCCTTCAGGTATAATCGAAACCGAAACCAAAATTTATGAAGAATTCTTATTAAAATTATTTATTTAAAAAAGTGGATCACTGAAGTTCCATCAGCTATAATCAAAATCGAAACCCAAACTTATGAAGAATTCTTGGTAAAATTATTTATTATAAGAAATGGGAATCCATAGTTAAACAACAGTCACTCGGATATAATCGTGACACACAAAATAAATATAACACACGCTATCGTATTAATATATAGTATTGTTAAAATCATAAAAACCACACTCCTTCCCTACTACTAACCCCAAGTATGGATGGCAATACGAAAAATATAGCAATTACATGTGATTTTATGATTTTGCTGATCGACCTTAAAATTAGTGGTAAAAATTATTTAAAAGTTATAATGTACCGAAATAGGATCAGTTTACATTATATTTATACGCACAACTGAACCCCCATTCTAAATTCTAAAATAACGTTTCAGTGTGTTCACACATAATCGCCTACAAAGTAGAATTTCATATATTTGGGATATTTTAAAGGTAAATGAAACATTTTTTAAGTTAACAGACTCCTCAATGTTTGCGTTTTATCTATTCTATCTAAAGTTTTGATAAACTTGTGAGATTTTCATCCATATTTTTACTTGTGCCAAAACCGAACAAAATTAATTTAGGAAAACTCTTCCTCGGAAATCTCGCACCCGGAAAACTCGTACCCGAAAAACTCGTTCATTTTTGTTAGGTGGGAAAACTGGTCCATTATCGAATAAATATCGATTGCAAACACATTCTATGACCGTTATTGAAGGAGATAGTGTTTTTAAAAGAAAATATACATCCCATAATATGTTTTTTAAAACTTTTTTTTACTTGTTTATTGTTGTTTTAAAAATAAAATTGATTTTTCTAAGTGTTTGTTATCTACCTAGCTTTGTAAGTTTTAAGTGGTTAAACTTATTTTAAAGAGTTTATCTAGTTAAAAAAAATAAGTAATGTCGAGAGTTACTTTTGAACAAAAATGGCCGACATGAAAGGATCACGTCTTAGGTGTCGCGATAATCGATCAAAAATAGAAAATTAAAGAAAATACTGATATAGATATAGTTTTACAACGAGCCACCTCTAAAAAAAATAAATTTGTATATTTTTAGTCAATGTCCAAGATCATTATTCGGAGAAAAAAAATCAAGCTACCGGAAGTGGATACGGTTTATTATGTAAGGAAACCTAAAGGAAGACACGAAAAACGAAACCAAATATTTATTTTAAAAAATTACTTTAGTTTTTAACACTTCTTGTGTTCTTACGAAACAACAAGAAAAAAAAGAAAACACTTCTTGAATATAATTATATAAATAATAAAACAAATATTTTATTAAAAAAAAATTAGTTTTAACACTTTGTGTTCACAAAACAATAAAATGGCACTTGTGAATTATGCGGACGGTGGCCATCTTTTCTTGGTGCGTTTCACTAAACTGTCGCAAGGTGGCGTTTCTCGGTCAAAAAATATTCAAATTATTAATTTGTTGTTTACCCATCAAAGTTGCTTTAATTCGAAAAACTGTTTCATTGAAATTATTTATTTGTTCAAAATCAAAAGGCTATTTTACTTTATAAAAATCCAATATTGCTTTCATTAAAAAATTGCTTTCATTAAAAAATTGCTTTCATTAAAAAATTGCTTTCATTAAAAAAATTACTTTCATTACAAAAATTAGTTTTATTACAAAAATTACTTTCATTAAAAAATTGCTTTCATTAAAAAATTGCTTTCATTAAAAAATTGCTTTCATTAAAAAATTACTTTTATTACAAAAATTACTTTTATTACAAAAATTGCTTTCATAAAAAAATTGCTTTCATTAAAAAAATTGCTTTCATTAAAAAATTGCTTTCATTACAAAAATTAATTTCATTAAAAATTGCTTTCATTACAAAAATTGCTTTCATTACAAAAATTACTTTCATTGCAAAAATTGCTTTCATTGCAAAAATTGCTTTCATTACAAAATTGCTTTGATTACAAAATTGCCTTCATCACAAAATTGCTTTCATTACAAAATTACTTTTATTACAAAAATTGCCTTCATCACAAAATTGCTTTCATTACAAAAATTGCTCTCATTACAAAAATTGCTCTCATTACAAAAATTGCTTCATGAAAATTATATTTTTTACACAGACTTTTAAATAAATGTTTTTACAATTATATATTGATACATTTTTATACAATAAATGTTTTTACAATTATATATTGATACGTTTTTATACAATAAATGTTTTTACAATTATATATTGATACATTTTTATACAATAAATGTTTTGGTTTTCAAATATTTTTCTGTTCGGAAAAAAATCATCTTTGGTACTTATTTGCCGTGTTATTTGACCAAGAAGAAATTGGAATTATCACCCCTGCCACCAACCATAGCCGCCGTCTCCATACTGCAGAAGTGTTCCCTTAAATGACTTTTAAACAACAAAAACAACAGCAAAAATTCTTATATTATCAAAAAATAGAAAAAAGTGTTTCTGTGCTTATGTATTTTTAAATAGTTTTTTTCAGGTTAAATTGAAGTTTCACTATATCTTTTTTATTAAATTGTTAGGTGGAAACACAGAATAGTTACAGACACCCTCCGTATGTTAAAAATGGCTTTCGAAATAATAACGTTATTATTTCAGCGCGGTAACAAAAATACATAAGTACCGTGTTTTCTTTTTGTTGTTTCGTAATAACACAAGACTTGTTTAAACTAAATTAATTCTTCTTAAAATATTTGCTTTCTTTGATAAGTGTTTTCCTGTTTTTCCGTAATAATACAAAACGTGTTAGAACTAAAGTACTTTTTAAAATAAATATATGGTTTCGTTTTTCGTGTCGTGACTTCGTGACTCCGTGATCAAGTTTATTTTTTTAAATAAGAGTAAACAAGTAAAAATATTTTTTTTACAAATTTTTATAGGGATGCTTAGTCGCCTTTAAAAGCAATAACGGTCATAAAATATATTTTCAATCGATATTTATTCAATAGCGGACCAGTTTTCCTACCTAGCAAAAATCAACAAGTTTTGCGGGTACGAGTTTTCCAAGTACGCGTTTTCCGGGGACGGGTTTTCCGGGCATCAAACAAAATATAAGGAAACATGAAATATTTCAAAGG
>NC_136523.1:3740000-3787500 GCF_053919585.1 Euprymna scolopes
AACATGCAGAGGGATGCAACATCTCGTCGATGGGACAGAGGTTGAAGCCCAGATGACAGTTCAGGACCTATCAGGTTGGCGACTCTTTTTTGAATCCTAATAACTATACATACTATAAACCAACACACCCCTAACTAATAACGAAATCCCCATAGTCATAGAAGAAGACGCTAAAATAAAGCAACTTAGCTACTTTTAAGGTTAGGACCATCCCCCAGTTACCCTCCATCTCCATCTCAAGCGTCCACCGTTTATACTAAACTGATCGAGCAGCAACACATTTTGCCACCAACTATATTAAGGTGATTGCACTTTACATACTTAATTAAACATCCGGAAACGTTTAACAAAGATATTCTGTGTGTCGTGCATGCCTTTAATTGGAATGTCAATATGTACCTACAGGAATTATTATCGAAAAACAACGCTACATTTGGGAACCAACCACATAATTGACCCCAAATAATAACTGAATAGTATGAACCCTTCTACACCTCGAATCCCTATAAAATGACATGCTAGTCCAAGTAGTGAAATATATCACGGAATAACGGTTTGCTTTTTTTTATTTTTAATGCGGACACTGATGTTTATTTCAAGCAAAGAAACTCCTTGTTTGTATTTGCAGATGGGCGCTTTTCGCAGATGAGTTATGAATTTGCGAATAATTTCTTCTTTCTTAGATGCTAATAGTATATTTATTTCAGTTTTTTAATCTATGTTCTTCTTTGATTCATTAAATATAAAATCGGAGTTTATATATCACAAATAGATCTAACAGTTCTATTCATTTTCAGTTTGTGAGAGGGGAATCTATCACCATACTTTCCCTTCAGCACGTCAATTCGACTAATATTAAGTAAAATACTTAATTTTGTTAATGGAGAGTATGCATTGTGGATGCGTTATCGGCAGCTCCCGTAACTGTCGCTTCTCCTTATTTGTCCCTCGGTCCTCATTTACAATGAGTGATTTTTCTGATAAAGGGAGAAAAAAAAGCTGCATTCTAGGGCGGCAGTTTTGCGTGAACCTAAAATGTCGGAATTTTTCTGTTTATATGTTTATCCTTGTGGCCATGTCACTAGTAAGGCTGCTGGAGATAATCTTTTTATTTGGGCTGACGTTATCCGTCTGATAGTCAGGAACGCGAACCTTGGATTAACCACTAAGGAGACTGTCCTATCAGCAGGTGCAAAGTCCTGGAGCTGCTGTATTGCCATTTGGTGACTGGATTCTGGACTATGCAGTAGCTTCTGGAGGGGCGTCTCGATGCTATATTAGTGGGTAATTGCTACGGTTTTACCTTATGTGCTACCAAAAAAACTTGCTTTCTTTTTCTCTCTTACTTTCTCTCTCTACCCTGTTCGGACCAATCTGTCGACCTATTTCACAAATCCCAAAACTTCATCATGAAAAGTCTCGAGAAAAAAATACACGAATAAACCCAGATCTCGAGCATCCAACGTGAACCCCCATACCATGTTTCCTTCTCCAACATCAGGGGTCTACGTCCCAACTTTCCAAAGGTTGAAATCCAATTACAGGAGACGAAACCGGATCTATTATTTCTAAATGAAACTGGCATTGGACCGACTATTTCCCTGAATTAGTTCGTAATTAAAGGTTACTCTAACTTAACATTCAAATTCGTACCCCCAAGATCACCATTAGCATGAAATATGTGCCTACATTAAAGATGACTTTCCATGTGATAGGGAAATCTCTAGAGAAGACCCTAATTTACCTTATATGTGCTTCCGGGTTGTACTTGCTTACACCATTGCATTTATATTAGCCCTCTATCGCCCCCACAACAGCGGAGTTACTATATTTAAGAGCATATCTGAGAAAATTGACCAACTCCTGTCTGCTCATGCTTCTGCTAACATCCACATCTGTGGATACTTCACTGTCCATAATGTGGAATGGTTGACCCACTCAAATAAGGCAGATGATGAGGGGAGATTCTGTCACGATTTCTCCATTGCTTATGACCTCACTCAGATTGTTCACAAACCCACCCGTGTGCCCCACAGTGAGAGTCAGTATGCAAATCTTTTAGATCTTTTTCTCAAAGTTTACCCCCTGAGCTATGTTCATCTTCCGTTCTGTCTCCACTGGGATCTTCCGACCACTCTGTTGTATCAATTAAGATAAAAACGAAGTGTAATAAGTCCTCAGACGCACCTCTCCATCGTACAGTATATCGATACTCTATAACTGACTTGGATAGCTTCCGTACATTTATATCGGATCTACCTCTGCATTGATGTGCATATGCGTGGTTTGCGCAAACTTTAAATAAGAGTTTAATCATATCCTTTAAAACGTTTCGTGAGGTTACTTAGAAACATTAGAAAACCAAACAATGTCATGAAATATTTCATTAAAAGTTTCAATTATTTTATTTTTCTGCTGTTTTCTAAGTGTTTTTTTTTTCAATTAAAACTCATTTTAATCATTTAATAAAATGTTTCATACCATTATATGGGTTTCGAACATTTCCAAATGCATGCATATATATATGCATATATTTATATATATATATATATATATATATATATATAGCTCTTTTTTATTGAGCACTCTTAATAACTTCGTTTTAATTCATGGGTTTTATCTCCTAATTACCTTTAACCTGAAATATCCTGGCTTGAGGTAGTTGCCTGTCTAGCTCCACTGATGAGCTGTGATACAGCAAAACAGTACCACATGTGGATGACTATATATATATATATATATATATACATATATATATATATATATATATATATATATATATAAGGAGAAAGAGAGAGAGAAAAAGAGAGGGCGGAAGAGAATGGGTAAGTGGGAGAGTAAGAGATGAAGAGTCTGAACTAGCGGTTAGACATTAAAGCAAATGACGTCAGGTGGTGAAGCCGCCAAAAGCTTTTGCCGGAGACACTAAAGAAGATATAACAAAGAGAATATATAAAACGTATAAATCGGCACAGAAATCATAAGGATAAAAGAAAGAAAACGTCTCATAGAAATAGAGTGAAGACTTACTTCCCTTGTTTTGTTGTGTTCGCCATGTCGTATGAATCAGATGGTTCTATTGTTGGCATTGGTTTCCCTGATATGTTTTCTAGTCAGAATTCTTTCTAGAACGATATCAAGTACTTACGAGAGGGGCCATGTGAAGCTTGTCAATATTCTAAGTGAAAACAATCTTGTGGAACGAACTGGATTCGAACTTTGAACGCCCGAGTCGTCAATCTCCTACCTTACGTTTTATGAAACTGGTGTATAAATAAAACTGAATGCACATTCCGCTTTATTATAGAATGGAGGATGTCATTCAGATGTTTCGAAATGAAAGTGACAAAAAATAAATAAACGGCATTTTCATTTGCACAAGGTTTTTGTTTCGCGTATCTTTCGATCTAAATTCTAATATCTGATATTAACTTTTTGGTGAGGGACAGTAAAGAGAAGTTAGCGGCACGGAATTGAAAAATGGTGACGTTTATGTGAGGACGGAAAGGCGAAAGTGAAAGAAGAAATTATAATATGTCCGAGAGAACAAGGACGTGATATCAGATTGAGTGGGGGGGGCGCTTACAGATTTTGGTAAATAAAAGGAAAGGTAGAATGACAGTTGTGAGGAGGTGGGGATAAAAAAGGGGTGAAAGAAGGAATAAGTCCCGAGTGGAACAGAGCGCGGGGGGTGGGGGGGTCTTTGTATTGTCGGTTGAAGGGTTACTGGATAAAATAATTACGGCGATTGTGATCGGGGTCGATTGTTGTTGCTGGTTTCTGTGAAAGATGTCGTGCAAGATAGATGTCTCAGAAGACACGCTGTCACTCACGCCGAACTGATAATCTCTAGACATCTGGCTGGTGCGAGAACGTAACGATACTTAAAATAAAAGGAAATAGTACAGAAACACATATAGACATAGAAATGGGTGCGTAAAAAATATAAATACTACTACTACTACTACTACTACTACTATTTGTACTCACTAGGAGTTCTCATACAGGTCGTCATTAGAGAACGCTCACTGGCAATAACCTGTGGTGTTCTATGGAGTCTAAGTGACAACAAGTCTCCACTTCTCTCGATAAACAGCACACGTTATCGCAACAACCACTTACCTTTGATCCATCTTGCTGCTAACGACCATTACTATTCCCTGGGGTTCGGGTAGTAAAAACATCCCCAAGGCATCGGTGCTCTCTGCACTTTTTTCCAGTGGAAGTCTACTTGGTGATTTTCCTCCGCATTCCATCTTGACCCTGCACAACTCTTTTCTGTAACACCGTTATTTAGGGAGGATGGCATAGTACCACGGTCGTTCCAAAAGAAATGCATCGTATGTTTGAACAAAAAAAGTTGGAGAGTTACGAAGACAGGAGTGGTGCCATTAAAAAGAGTGACTTTTTGTGTTCGAGAATTTATTTTTCTGCATTCTACATCGTCAGCAGTATTCTGAATGTCCTTTTGCTATCGATGGGATGCTGGCTGTGCATGGTCGTCTGAGCTCACTTTTTCACTCGCATCTCTATCGCCACTCTGAAATCGACGCACCCATATTCTAGCAGTGTTAACATCAACTGCACCAGCTTCGTAAATGCTCAACAGGCGCCGGTTCAATTTTTTCTGCTTACAAGAATACAATAATGCATCTCTGCTTCTGACGCAGGTCCATGACAGGCGTTACTTTCTTAGAGTCTCACACCATCAATATCTGCAACAAAAAGATGAAACTTTTAGGTCTTGAATGCAGTTATCATATAATGCAATTTGGAACCTTCTTTGCGGTTTTAGTTTGCTTGCTTCCCTGACGCCCTGTTCTTTCCGTTTCTATTTTGTTGTTCTTACAACATCCACGTTACTTGTTAATGCTCGCAGTTCATGTGGGATGGTTTCCCCATCCTTAGATTTTCCTTAGAATTTCAGCTTTTTTTCCGCTTTATCTTCTCAGCTTTTTCTCTGATTCAAATTCCTCCCATTTTTTTGTTCGAAGTTTCTTTTTGTTTTTCGAAATTGTACCTAGTGTTCCTACGATTATTAGCGTTTAGTCACTCGGAGTTTTCATACATATTATCATCAGTAATTGCTCACTGACAATAACCGATGGTGTCCCTTTGAGTCTGAGTGACAATAAGTTTTCCTATATTTCCAGTATTTTTAGACTCTTTCAATAACATTTCAAATGCATTTGTGTTATCTCAACAGTCGCTTACCATTGATTTCTTGCTGATAACAGTTATTGCTCTTCTCTGAGCTTGGAAGAGCAATAACTTTCCACCAGATTCTAGTATTCTACACAGTTTTCCAGTGGAGTTGTGGATGGTGCTTTTCCTTTCGATTTTTATATTTTCCTTTATTATTATTATTATTATTATTATTAGTAGTAGTAGTAGTAGTAGTAGTAGTAGTAGTAGTAATATTACCTGCAAATTCCACAGAGGACTGATTCATATGTAATATATTGATGTTGGCATTCTGTAAATATTCAGCGTAAATGGAGACGCTCTGATATTATTATAGCCCTTTTGTTAAAACTGCAAAAGTATTTTGGAAAATGCATCGCTGTATTCTTATATCAGTGGTGTTGCCCTCCAGAGGTTAGTTCCAGTCTCTATTTTAATAATATTAATGAGCTTGTCGGATATCTTACACATCCGTAAGCATTCAATTATTCATTAAAATATTATCTTAGGCTTCTTATAGTCAATATATGTCATGGTTATAGTCTTTTTCTCGCTTTTCACGTCCTTCGCAATATTTTGTTCTATATACTACTATATATTACTATATATTTCTATATATTACTATATATTACTATATATTTCTATATATTACTATATATTTCTATATATTTCTATATATTACTATATATTTCTATATATTACTATATATATTACTATATATTTCTGTAAATTACTATATATTACTATATATTTCTATATATTACTATATATTACTATATATTTCTATATATTACTATATATTACTATATATTTCTGTAAATTACTATATATCACTATATATTTCTATATATTACTATATATTACTATATATTTCTATATATTACTATATATTACTATATATTTCTATATATTACTATATATTTCTATATATTACTATATATTACTATATATTTCTGTAAATTACTATATATTACTATATATTTCTATATATTACTATATATTACTGTATATTTCTATATATTTCTATATATTACTATATATTACTATATATTACTATATATTACTATATATTTCTATATATTTCTATATATTACTATATATTTCTATATATTTCTATATATTACTATATATTACTATATATTACTATATATTTCTATATATTACTATATATTTCTATATATTACTATATATTTCTATATATTACTATATATTACTATATATTACTATATATTTCTATATATTTCTATATATTACTATATATTTCTATATATTTCTATATATTACTATATATTACTATATATTTCTATATATTTCTATATATTACTATATATTATTATATATTTCTATATATTACTATATATTACTATATATTTCTATATATTTCTATATATTACTATATATTTCTATATATTTCTATATATTACTATATATTTCTATATATTACTATATATTTCTATATATTACTATATATTACTATATATTACTATATATTTCTATATATTACTATATATTTCTATATATTACTATATATTTCTATATATTACTATATATTTCTATATATTACTATATATTTCTATATATTACTATATATTACTATATATTACTATATATTTCTATATATTACTATATATTTCTATATATTACTATATATTACTATATATTACTATATATTACTATATATTTCTATATATTACTATATATTTCTATATATTACTATATATTACTATATATTACTATATATTACTATATATTTCTATATATTACTATATATTTCTATATATTACTATATATTACTATATATTTCTATATATTTCTATATATTACTATATATTACTATATATTTCTATATATTACTATATATTACTATATATGTCTATATATTTCTATATATTACTATATATTACTATATATTTCTATATATTACTATTTATTACTATAAATGACTATATATTTCTATATATTACTATATATTACTATATATTTCTATATATTTCTATATATTACTATATATTTCTATATATTACTATATATTACTATATATTTCTATATATTTCTATTTATTACTATATATTTCTATATATTACTATATATTACTATATATTTCTATATATTTCTATATATTACTATGTATTACTATAAATTACTATATATTTCTATATATTACTATATATTTCTATATATTACTATATATTACTAGTAGTGCATTCTTGATTTACCTTTCCAACATCCTATTTGTTCGTCGGACAGTAGTCCAGGATTGATAAGAAATTGCATATTTCGTCTCTCTATCGTGTCGTTAGAATTGTCCACATGGTTGATAAACAGGTTATTGGTTTGTAGTTACTTGGTATCGTTCTTTTTTCGGCGTTTCATTTTGTATTTAAGTCGTTCTTCCTTTTATGGATACATCCTTCAGTTGTTGCGTTGGCAACTGCCATTGAAGTTCACTAGGCTCTAGCATTAATCCGATGAGGGATTGGACAGTGATTTTCCTTCTCAATCTTTCCATCAGCCTTGACACTTCACGACTATTTTGTGTGGTACCAGTCGGGGCTGATGCGTTGTTTTGGGAGTGACAAGGGGCAGTTTCTAAGATTTCATGTGTTCTGATATATGGAACGGCCAAATCTACATTCTTTCCCCACGCAATCGTAGGGAAAGAGCAAATGTTCGTGTATTCTTTTGTGGTTACTTTGCTGCATTCACTTATTATATGGTTTACCATTTTATACGCAGAGTGTTCAATTACTGTTTTAGCTTTAATATAGTTTACTAGTAGTAGTAGTAGTAGTAGTAGTAGTAGTCACCTCAAACAAGGCACATTTGCATTGAATTATAAGAAGCTACTATGAATTCTGGGCCAGATTTATAAGGGCATCGTAAGTTGGGAGTTGTACAGCGGCGTGTTTGTTTACATTACATTTAAAAGTGCGCAGGTTGATACACTCAGAGAAGCAGGGAACATGATGGGAACTTAAAAGCTAGCTTTACAAATATGGCCGTATTTGTAAAGGTCTGATGTGTTCGTTTTTTTTTTTTTTTGTAAGAAGTGTTTATTCTGGAATATTAGATTTTTATGTTCTCAGCCAATAACAGTAGCTGGAATGTTAGTAGGGGGGAACTTATTATTTTTTTGAATCGGGAAGTAGAAAGATAATTGTATGTTTATGAGTGTATGATCCATGGTGTCAGAGCAATATAGTTATAAGGTGTATATATCTTCCCGATCTTGACTGGGAGCGTGATGATATTTCTCCTAGGGTGTAATGTAGGATTTTGTTATAACGAATAAATAAGCGTTATAAAGTTACATAAGATGGTGGATAATGGTTTATACATAATAAATTTGTATGTGACATCTTTTATTTCAAACCTAGAGTAATTTGATCCAGAGGGAAGTTTCTAAAATCAAAGAATTATATATATATATATATATATATATATATATATATATATATATATATATATATATATATATATGTATGTGTGCGTGTGTGCGTGTGTGGGGGGGTTAGAACACAGAACTGGTTTTTGGTAGCTCCATTTTGTAGAATAAGAGCTATGACTATTTTTTTAGTATGAAAACCACTTGGAATACAAGGAGACGCCTCATTTTTTATTTTCAATTGGGAGCACACAATTGTTTCGGCTAATCACCATGATTTTTGTAATTTTCATAATTTATATGTTTATCACTCTCGTGTGAAAAGGTATGATATAATAAATTATGGGGTTTATCTATTTTATTTTTACTTTCATCGTATTTTGCTTTGGTTTTGATACCCCAAATTCGAAGCTATCTCTTACTAACCCTTCCTTTTCATAACCTATCATACTTTCATAAATCAGAGTCCAGCTATATATGCTCTGAAAGTGTAAGTCCATTTGTATTTAGCTTAATTAATTATGGCAATTTTAAATATTTTATTGAATACATTAGACTATATACCTGTTTACAAACGTACGTACATATACATAGTATTTTCATTTATTTAATATTTAAATATTGTATTTAAATATCTTTTAAATATTATTTTGATATTTTTACGTGCATAAAACATATCAATGGGTATGTGTTTCCGGGTATCACCTATTATCAGCATCGAACAGCCATCAACAAGGATCGTACTCACGAGCACACTCACAGCAGTTTTATATATATATATATATATATATATATATATATATATATATATAGAGAGAGAGAGAGAGAGAGAGAGAGATAGAAAGACAGACAGACAGACAGACAGATAGTCAGACAGACAGACAGACAGAGATAGATAGATAGATAGATAAACAGATAGATAGATAGATTTATTTCTTTTAGTCTCCCCTAAACACGTTCTCTCACTTTCACAATTTCTATAATCCATCTCTCTCTCTCTCTCTCTCTTTCTCTCTCTCTCTCTCTCTCTCTCTCTCTCGCTGTGTTTCCACTTTCCTCTCTTCTTCTTCTTTTTTTCTTTTTCTTCTTTTTCTTCTTCTTCTTCCACCTTGTTTCTATATTGATGGCTTAGCCACTTAAAGCGTCAACTACCAGAGGTGCCCATTCCCGTAAAGATGTCATATTTTCCATTTATTTAAGGTCGAAAAAATAATATACGTTTCCACGCCGTTTCGAGACGACCGACCCTCAATCCATAACAGTCGGCCGTAATGCCTGCCGGTATAGCTGTCCGTTCATATTCGCATCTTATTCCCTAATAAGTCCCGAATGAAAAGCGAGAAAACAAAGATATCTGCTTTGTATCGACTGTCTATATATTAATAGACATAACCGCAACCTTCTCTATACATCTAATACGCGTGACAGATGCAGACACTATTTTCTACGTTTTGTTCATTGTATTTGTGTTTCGTTATTCTCTCTCTCTCTCTCTCTCTCTCTCTCTCTATCTATCTATCTCTCTATCTCTCTCTATTTATCTCTCTCTCTCTATCTCTCTCTCTATGTATGTATCTCTCGCTCCCTCTCTCTATCGCTTTTTCTCTCTATGTATATACCTCCCTACCTCCCCCTCTCTCTCTCTCTCTCTCTCTCTCTCTCACACACACACTATCTATATATCTATCTCGCTCCCTCACTCTAATATCTATTTCCCTCCCTCCCCCTCTCTCTCTCTCTCTACCTATCCATCCCGCTCCCTCCCTCTTTCTCTTTCTCTCTCTCTCTCTCTCTCTCTCTCTCTCTATGTATGTATCTCTCGCTCCCTCTCTCTATCGCTTTTTCTCTCTATGTATATACCTCCCTACCTCCCCCTCTCTCTCTCTCTCTCTCTCTCACACACACACACTATCTATATATCTATCTCGCTCCCTCACTCTAATATCTATTTCCCTCCCTCCCCCTCTCTCTCTCTCTACCTATCCATCTCGCTCCCTCCCTCTTTCTCTTTCTCTCTCTCTCTCTCTCTCTATGTATGTATCTCTCGCTCCCTCTCTCTACCGCTTTTTCTCTCTATGTATATATCTCCCTACCTCCCCCTCTCTCTCTCACACACACTATCTATATATCTATCTCGCTCCCTCACTCTAATATCTATTTCCCTCCCTACCTCCCCCCCTCTCTCTCTCTCTCTTTCTCTCTACCTATCCATCTCGCTCCCTCCCTCTTTCTCTTTCTCTCTCTCTTTCTCTTTATCTCTCCATTTATCTCTCTTGCCTTCTCTCTCTCTATCTTTATCTGTCTATTTATCTCTCTTCTCTTCTCTCTCTCTCTCTCTCTCTATATATATATATATATATATATATATATATATATATATATATATGTGTGTATATATATATATATATATATATATATTATATATATATATATATATATATATATATATATATATATATATATATATATATATATATATATATATATTTACCAGTGGTGAAAAAACCTGACTAGAGTGCTCAATGTGTAGCCATATATATTTCTACTTCTTTTTAACAAATCTTCACTTTTTATATACCTGTCTTTCTTCCTCACCCTATTCCTTTCTGTTTCTCTCTCCTGTTACCTGGTCTCATTACATCTAATACGCGTGACAGAAGTAGTCTCTATTTCCTACGCCCTATTAGTCTGTATTTGTGACTCTCCATCTCTCTTCCCCCCCCCCTTGCTCTTTCAACATGCACACAGAGAGTCGTTCCAAAAATAACGCCTCCTAATTTTTAAAACTTTTTTCAATTAACGTGGGTGAGAGAGCTACGAAAACAGGAGTGGTACCATTAAAACAGGTGACTGTTTGTCCTCCAGAATTTATTTCTTTTTCTACATAGTCACCACTATGCTCAGTGTATTTTTGCCAGCGATGAACGATAACTGTGTATCGGTATCCGACGTACGCTTTGGGATACGAATGTTGTTACTTTTAGTGAACACTTATTTTTTAACAAAAAAAGTTGAAGAGCTACGAAGATGGGTGTGATTACATTAAAACGAACGACATTTTGTTTTTTGTTTTTTTGGGGGGGGGGTCATACGCATCACATTCTCAATGCACTCCATGACCCATCTCTGCTTCTGACATACATCCTTTACAGTTTGTTTTCTTATAGCCTAACACCATAAATATTTGCAACAGAGACATGAAACTTTCTAGTATATAAATGCATAAGTTTAGTCATCATAACAATGCAATTTTTGCAATCGCCTTTTATCCATTCAGGTGCATTACTTGTACTCTCATATATCAATCTATTTCTCTGAAGACTGACGAAATTTATTTGCTACAAAAACAAATACAGGAAGGGAAGACAGCTTTTGTTGCGAGTAATATTTTTATTAAATTACACCTTAATTACATGTTAAAGAGTTAAATTAATGTAATCCTTTTTTTTAATTAAATGCTATAGAACAATTGTAACCTTGTACACGTTGTGGCAGAGTACGTCGTAAAGAACAGGGCAAGTAATAACTCGACTCCTTTATTTATTTATTTATTTATTTTTATTTCCTCGTTTTCCAGCAATACGTGACTTCTCGTAACGGCTGTGACGTCACGCACGTCTTACACATGATCGTCCTGTCCTCTTTATAGTATTTTTTTTCTTCTTTAACATGAGGTCAGTTCGTACACAGCTCGGTATTTGAATATGCACTCCGCGTTCTGTTACAAAAATGCCCACCTCTCCTTTCTTAATATATTTTTATGTTTTTTCTATCTTTTTTTTTTTTTGTTCATTCTTTTATTTATTTATTTTTTATTACATTTTCACCCCAAACAAGGCACATTGCATCTTTGGTGTAGGGGCCTACTATCAGGGGCAGCAGCTACTGGGGCACTATGTTGGGATTTGGGCAGCAAGATGTCGGTTCACGTTGCACTTGAACTTCTGCATGTCAGTAAAGTTAGGGAAGCAGGAACCTGGAATGGAATTCCAGAGTCTAGCGGTTCTGGGGAAGAAACTACTGGAGTAGCAAGATCTTTTACATCTAGGGATCTCTACTGTGTGGGGGTGGGATTTAGCTGCCTGTCGGGTTTGTCGAGGGTGTCTACGTCGTGGGGGCACAAGTGTCTGCAATTCGTCAGAGCATTCACCATTAAAATACTTGTAGAACAGGCAGAGGGATGCAACATTTCATCAGAGGGATGCAACGTTTCGTCGATGTGGCGATGAAGCTTAGATGCCAGTTCAGAGCCTATCAGATTGGCGACTCTTTTTAAACCTTGTCTAGGAGCGAGAGACTAGTAGCAGATGCACTAGCCCAAATGTGACAACAATACTCCATACATGGGCGAATTTATATTTTTCTATATCACTCGCTCACTATTCCTACGTTGCTCTTTCTCTCTCTCACTCTCTCTCTCATTCTCTCTCTGAATATATATATATATATATGTATATATATATATATATATATGTATATATATATATACTAGTGTTAATCGTGATACCCTGCATTGAAGATTCCCTAAAGGATGAAACACTAGTGTCTGTAGATATTTAATTATTATGGTAGAAAAAATAATTATATATATATATATATATATATATATAAAATAAAAATTACAATGAAATTTACAAAAATGAACCAAGATGGTAAAATTAAAGTATATTATAAATATTAAAGAATTAATATTTATAAAGTTATCTCAGCCAGATGTAAAAGCTCGATAAAACCAAATAGGAAATAGAGCTTATAATACGAGCAAATAGTTAATAAAACATGAAAAAAAAACCCACTTTGAAATGAGTTAAAAACATATTCAATCTGAAAAGGAAACACTAGATAAGTTGATTGTCCTTAATCTGCAGAGTTATTATATATATATATATATATATATATATATATATATTATATATATATATTATATATATATATATTATATATATTGTGTTCCTACACGTCAACACATAGGAAATAAATATAGAAAAGATATAAACATTTATATATTTTTCGTATTGATTTTTTATTCACACACACACACACACACACACACACACACACACATATATATATATATATATATATATATATATATATATATATATATATATATATTGCTGTTTTTAATGCTACGGCCGTTCTAGGCATGGCACTGATCAGTTGACGAATATCATCTTGAGGAATTTATTGCCATGTCTAACACAATATAGCTAAATATTTAGGATTAGAAGATGGCTTATTTTTTCTTTTTGCAAAGGTTTCGGTCTAATGTGCCCCAAAAGTTTTTAATTGGGTTCATATCCGGGGAAACTGATTTTGGCCATGGAAGTTTATTTAATTCCATTTTGGAACAACCTATATTATTTCGTCCTAGCAGAGTAACAAGGAACTCCGTCTTCCATAAATAGGTTCATTTTACAACTTCAGAGTATTGGTAGGAGTTCGTCATGTGCTATTGCAAAACATTTAGCAAAATTGGTATTTCCTTCGCATCCCACCAGGTATGAGCGACCATCATTCTAAATTGCACCCATACCATAACCGAGAAACCTTCCTGTTTCGGCGTTGGCTACAGTCTTTTTAAGTCAAACTCTTGCTGAGGGAGACTTCATACTCATACCCTTACACGGCCAGGAAATAATGCAAATTGTGATTCATCAAAGAAAATGGCATTGCTCCAAAAGGTCATAGGTCTCTCCACCATTTCACGAGTCCAATCTTTTCTACATTTAATATTGGCAGGATGAAGAAGAGGTTTCCTTCTCGTAGCTCTACCCTAGTAGCCCAGTGGTTAATCATCGGAAGAAGGTCAGAGGATGAGTTGGTCGAAACGTAGTGAAACAACTATGAAGTGAAATAACAGAAATAATTAATGCACAAGTTATGAAGCGTCATCTCAAAGGATTTCAAAACTAAAAAACAAAAAAATATTAATAATGACCTTAGTGTATTTTTTTTTAAATTATGCAGTTTACACTATACGACATATTTTCGCCTTAAAATAGGAAGAAGAGGAAGAAGAAGAGGTTTACTTCTCTTAGTTCTACCATAGTAGCCCAGCTTGTGAAGATACCTGGCAGCTGTTCTGGGACTGACTCCAACACTCATTTTTTTTTACTTTCAAGTTGGTGTCTTTATTCGCCTTAAAAGCTTAATAAAATCACAAGCGTAATAACTTGTATATTTTTTTCTCGGAAATGTTGGTTTAAATTAATAATTGCACCTATCCAAATTCTCGCCTTAAAATCTTTATTTTGGACATTCGCTTTCTTTAAAAAAATTTAAGTTAGTCTCTTCTTTCAATTTAAAAATCTTTATAAAAACACAATTTATCCGTTATTTATCCGTTTTCCACAGAAACATTTTCTAAATTAAAGTTTCCTTAAAATATTTATTTCCAACATTCATTTTCTCAGCCTCCCTATTTTTTTTCCTTTATTTAACCGAAAACAAATAATATTGCCGTTGAAACTTAAGGGGTTGCTGTGGATCAGCAAGATTTATTGGGGTCATATTAAGTGGGGAGTTGTGCGGCGAGATGTTTATATTTCCATGTGTTAGCACAATAAAATCTACAGAACAAAAGGAAACATTTCAAATGCTAGCAGTTCATGGGGAAAAGTTAGTAGAGTAGAAAGTCCTCCATAGTAAATGGATGGGATTTAGCTGATTGTCGGTACGGTCATGTGTATTTACATCGAGGGGGGCGTAAGAGTACATTCTATTAAAGTAAAAAAAGAAGCATATGGATGAAACATTGCAGCGACGGAACGGGGACTGAGCTTAGTCAGGATATTAGAGAGTCTTTGTTAGACCCTATATAAGAGAGATAGACTAGTTACTGGTGCACCAGTGCACACATAGCACCAATACTCTGTGCATGGACTAATGGTGACCTTATAAAGATATAGGATATCGATAAGTGTGTGAAGTTTTCTAGCATATTGGAGGGAGCACACTTTCCCTTTAGTATGTATTCTAAATCATATATAATTCATATAGCTGAATAGGACTATTATAGAACTTCCAAATTTCTGTAACTGCGTTTTCTAGTCATCTCGGTATACCTTCTCTTATGTGTGGATATTTACTTATCTGTCTCTTTCAAAACTGTTTATCTTAATATATAGTTGCCTCTTCTTCCAAATTCTTGCTTTAAAATGTTTATATTTAACATGCTCCTTCGCTGTCACAGTTACTTTGCTTCTTTTTTTATCAGTCTGGAAAACTTGATGAAAACGCAACCGTTATGACTTGTCGGTTTTCATTTCATAAATGCTAGTCTAAATTAATAATTGTCCCTTCCAAATTCTCGCCTTAAATTCTTTATTTTCAACATTCTCTTTCGTTCCACTTTAATCGTCGTGTCTACTTTCACTTTTGGTTTCACTTTAGATTTTTAGTTTCACTTTCGCTTTCTAGCGACAGGTCGCTTTCGTTTTATTTACATTGTTTATGACTTCCTTCCGCCCTTGCTCGCACCCACTGCCAACCTCAAAACCCCCTACCCCCACTGGTCATAATTCGCAACCTCGTCCCTCCTCTTCAAAATACCCTTTCTTTCTTCACTTCCGTTTCGGCATCGCTTGCACAACATAAAATCTCCGACTCTTTTGTACGCGCCATCATTACTCTAATGTATGTCATTATTATTATTGCCACTTGCGGTGGTGAGGGTTCTGGTGTGACTAAATGTTTCCGTCCGCCCCGAGATCAACCCAGTCCTTCTCGCTATCATGGTCACCCTACACTCCCGACCGATCGGCACTTTCGGATATTATTGCCTCGCTTCGAGTTACCTTACGTGCCATTAACGAACGAAAGAAACGCCGTGGCCCGGGCCGACAACATGAATCAAGCGAATTGAAGGAAGAGCTTCATAAATGTCGCGAGAAATTATATTTCCATGGACAAGGAGAAGTGTACGGGGCGAGTACGGTGGTGGTATGAGGAGGTAGGAGAGGTGATGACAGGCGAATATCGGCAGAGAAAAAGGAAATGAGATTGGTTCTCAGAATATGATGAGGACTGATGCTTACCATTTTTATGTGTGGTTAGAATGGTAGAGAGATACATGAATAAACTAAGATATGAATATATATATATATATATATATATATATATATATATATATATATATATATATATATATATATATATATAACTACTTCATTTATTCACATAAATTTAATATACGAAAGTATAGATTTATGCGTAAACTTTAAGTATTTACTTCAAAAGTGCTTAATACGTAGGTAGAGCTAGTTAGTAATTTATAAAATGTATATAGCGATTAAGCTACACTGAATATTCTGCGTTTCATCCAACTATAGGATTCGTCAGGTTAATGCGCGCATTAACCTGACGAATCCTATAGTTGGATGAAACGCAGAATATTCAGTGTAGCTTAATCGCCATATATATTTTATAAATTACTATATATATATATATATATATATATATATATATATATATATATATATATATATATATATATATATATATATATCCTGCACTGATGATTCCCAAAACGATGAAACAGTAGTGTATGTAGGTATTATTAAAATAATTACTATAGTAATAAGTGTGTATATATATGTGTATATACATATATATATTATAGTAGTAAGTGTGTATATATATACACACACACACACACATATATATATATATATATATATATATATGAATAAAAAAAATATACAAACGATAATTGGTGTTATGTGGATGACAAAGAAAACTTTAAATAGATAAATGATAATTAACGTTTCGTTCCTATTTAATCAGGATTGTGTTTTTAAAAAATTCTGAAGAAACTGATTGCATTTGTAAATTCTTTTACAGAGTAAGAAGGAACATAAAGCTCATTCCATCTTCAATCGCATGTGGTTTGTAACATGTTTTCTCAGCATTTTTAACTCAATCATAATGTCCCTATAAATAAGGACGAAACGCCTATTACCATTGATGAATTTTTAGATTTAATTTTCATTCGCGTACATTATCTATATATCTATAAAAGTGAACGTGTCTGTCTGTCTGTCTGTGTACATTTCCCTACGCAATAACTCTGTCAATTTTTAGTCTATAGACTCGAAATTTGAAATACCGGGTACTGAGATTTGGGAAAATCGATGTGACGGGTGTCAGCCAGAAATTTGGCTGTTAAGGGGTCAAATTTCAACGATTTGACCTTTAACAACTCTACCAAACTCCTCCGACAATTTTGGGTCTAGAAACTTGAAATTTTAGTTATAGGTTCCTTGAACCTGGATCTAACTTAATAAAGTGATTTGAGCCCGAAACTATAAATTTTAAGGGGTCATAATAGGGGTCAAATTAAAAAAAAAAATTACTCTTTTTTTTTTTTTTGCTCAGCATACACCTCCAAACACCCGGGCAACGCCGGGCTGAAATGCTAGTTTATATATATACACTCATGAGCAAAAAAAAAAAAAAAAATGGGCAAAGCGTGAAAGAAGGAAGAAATCGATTTTTCAATATTTTTCTATGAACTTTTGTTAATTTTAACTGAAAATTTCTATTTTGCAGATAATTATTATATCATATAATAAGAAGTGGAAAAATTCATCCTAAAAATGGTAGGACCGTATCTTGGCGGGGATATAAAAACCGAATTGCAGGGTTAAGGCAGTTGAAAATGATTTACAATCAGGTTTTTGATAGTTTAAGAAAAGAAAATTTGAAAATATTTCTTTCTGTAGTGAAGCAAATTGGTCGAAGGTTCTAAGTCAAACGATTAGTAAAAGGGAAATCTGGATCTGGTCGCCCTAGAGCATCCACTTTGAAGGACGACCACAAGCTTAAATAAACTGTTGAAGGAAAACTTATGCTGACCATAGCAAAGAATTCAAAACAGGGACTGGAAATTCTCTTTCTAGATATACATTATCTAGACGAATTAATGAAATGGGATTTTCTTCTAAAAGGTGTGCAAATAAGCCATTTTTCTCTAAGAAGAACGTCAATGATATAAAGAGATTTTTTTCGTGTTTTGGCAAGAAAGATACAGACTGGTTCAGGAATGTTTTCTGATTAGATTAATCAAGATTTTGTCTTGTTTTTTATGCTCCTTATGCTCCCGAACGGTGCAATCGAAGAACTAGAGAAAGATTTTCGTTAAGTTGCATAAAAACAATTAAATACGGGAATGGCGTGATAATGGTATGGGAAACTTTTACTGCAGCAGGAGTTGGGGAACTTATAAGATGTGAGAAGTCAATCAATGCAAAGGAATACATTCGAATATTAAAAACAGAACTGTTACCAAGTATCCAGAAGCTGGGAATATCTCAGAACATTATTTTTCAACATGGTAATGCCCCTGCACATACGGCTAAAGTAACAAAAAATGATTTTCCGATAATTCAATTAATGTGATATTTTGGCCAGGTCAAAGTCCCGCTTTAAACTTAATCTAGAATATTTGGTCCATAATATCTCGTGCATTGGCTGGAATAAATTTTTTCGAATAATGACAAGCTGTGGGAAGCTGTGCAAAGCGAATGGTATAGCATCTCCTCTTCACAGTGTTACACTTTGGTTGAGAGCATGTCTAAAAGGATTGACGTTTTAAAGAAATCAAAAGGGAATTCGATTCCATACTAAGCATTTATTAAAGTAAATGTCTTGTTCTGTGTTATTAGTCTCGTTTAAGTTTCCTTGTTCAATTGTTAATTTTTTTTATATAGCTTTTAGTGTAATAAAATGTATAAAATTTGTTTGGCCTATTTTTTGCTCACGAATGTATATATATATATATATATATATATATATATATATATATATATATATATAAATATAATTTGTTCTTGTGATTAACGAAGATGGTGTTTAATCAACACTGCTGGGGAGCCAGATTTAATATACTGCTTTGTTTTTAAATCCCCGAAACAGTGTTTTATGATAAACAACTGATGATCTCTTAAATTAACATTAGGACTATGATAGTTTTAAAGGTTAAAAAAACTTCCAAGACTATATATATATATATATATATATATATATATATATATATATATATATATATATATATAGTTTTAAAGGTTAAAAAACTTCCAAGTGGGTAGCAAATTATTTAGTATCTATCTCACAGAAGAGATGTTGCGAGTTTGTCTCTGATGTATCTTTATTTTCATGGAAAGTGTTCGACTGAGCTTCAATCTATGGTCCCCCCTCGCCAAACTTTCACAAGAAACACTCGTCTAGCTGTAAACACTATCAATAATTCCCCCCACTCTTTATCTGTGCCTAAACCTAAACATAGATTCCATGAACAAAGCTTCTTTCTTAGAACTGTACGCCTGTGGAATTGTCTTCCGTTTTCCTGCTTTCCGGCTGACTACAGCATGGCTGTCTTCAAGTCTAACGTAAATAAGTTCTTGATGAGCCGTTCCATATAAGTTATCAAATTTACCAAATTTTCATTACTAATGATTATTATATTGTCCAATTTCTACTGTACACTCTTTAACCCTTATCCTTGAGTGGCCTCTTGGCCTTGATAATGTGGTGATGCCTATGTAAAAAAAAAATTGTTTTTCAAGTTAATTTGAATGTAATTTATACTCAATCTTTGAATAGACATTATCTATTTAAAAAATAAACCGGAAATGAAGATATACTCAGTTGACAAATATTTATTTTTTAAAAAATCAAATTACTCATATGCAAAAGTATTTAAAACACTGTAAAATTTCATTATTAAGCAGTCATTTCATCTTGCTACAATACTTCTATCAATCAGAAGGCCCTCCAGGGCTCCGGTTCTTTACAGGTGAGCTGATCATAGCTCTCAGACACTGCACAGGTTACCTCTTTTATTACTGCTCTAAAATGGTTAGAACAAAGGAATTAACTAATGATATGCGCCAGGAAATCATAGCAAGGCATAAAGATGGAAAGGGGTACAAGAAAATTGCTCGTTACATTGCTGGTAACGTGAAAAAAATGATGTTATTGCTCGTTACATTGCTGGTAACGTGAAAAAAATGATGTTATTGTTCGTTACATTGCTGGTAACGTGAAAAAAATAATGTTATTGCTCGTTACATTGCTGGTAACGTGAAAAAAATGATGTTATTGTTCGTTACATTGCTGGTAACGTGAAAAAAAATAATGTTATTGTTCGTTACATTGCTGGTAACGTGAAAAAAATAATGTTATTGCTCGTTACATTGCTGGTAACGTGAAAAAAATGATGTTATTGCTCGTTACATTGCTGGTAACGTGAAAAAAATAATGTTATTGCTCGTTACATTGCTGGTAACGTGAAAAAAATAATGTTATTGCTCGTTACATTGCTGGTAACGTGAAAAAAATGATGTTATTGCTCGTTACATTGCTGGTAACGTGAAAAAAATGATGTTATTGCTCGTTACATTGCTGGTAACGTGAAAAAAATGATGTTATTGCTCGTTACATTGCTGGTAACGTGAAAAAAATGATGTTATTGCTCGTTACATTGCTGGTAACGTGAAAAAAATGATGTTATTGCTCGTTACATTGCTGGTAACGTGAAAAAAATGATGTTATTGCTCGTTACATTGCTGGTAACGTGAAAAAAATGATGTTATTGCTCGTTACATTGCTGGTAACGTGAAAAAAATGATGTTATTGCTCGTTACATTGCTGGTAACGTGAAAAAAATAATGTTATTGCTCGTTACATTGCTGGTAACGTGAAAAAAATAATGTTATTGCTCGTTACATTGCTGGTAACGTGAAAAAAATGATGTTATTGCTCGTTACATTGCTGGTAACGTGAAAAAAATAATGTTATTGCTCGTTACATTGCTGGTAACGTGAAAAAAATAATGTTATTGCTCGTTACATTGCTGGTAACGTGAAAAAAATGATGTTATTGCTCGTTACATTGCTGGTAACGTGAAAAAAATGATGTTATTGCTCGTTACATTGCTGGTAACGTGAAAAAAATGATGTTATTGCTCGTTACATTGCTGGTAACGTGAAAAAAATGATGTTATTGCTCGTTACATTGCTGGTAACGTGAAAAAAATAATGTTATTGCTCGTTACATTGCTGGTAACGTGAAAAAAATGATGTTATTGCTCGTTACATTGCTGGTAACGTGAAAAAAATAATGTTATTGCTCGTTACATTGCTGGTAACGTGAAAAAAATAATGTTATTGCTCGTTACATTGCTGGTAACGTGAAAAAAATGATGTTATTGCTCGTTACATTGCTGGTAACGTCAAAAAAATAATGTTATTGCTCGTTACATTGCTGGTAACGTGAAAAAAATAATGTTATTGCTCGTTACATTGCTGGTAACGTGAAGAAAATAATGTTATTGCTCGTTACATTGCTGGTAACGTGAAAAAAATGATGTTATTGCTCGTTACATTGCTGGTAACGTGAAAAAAATAATGTTATTGTTCGTTACATTGCTGGTAACGTGAAAAAAAGAAGCCTGTCTGACTCGTTCGGAAATTCCGAAGGATTTGCAGGAAGCAGGTATTGAAGTAAGCGAGAACAAAACGAAGAGATCATTAAATCGTGCAGTTCTGTATTCGAGATCACCGAGAAAGACTCGATTGTTGAGTCGTAGACATGTGAAGGATCGTTTGAAATTTGTTTATAAATATGAATGTGAGTCGGGTGACTTCTAGAACAAAGTTATTTGGTCAGATAAACAAAAATTGAGCTTTTTGGAAGAAACATGCGCCCACGTGTATGGAGGAAAGGGGGCACAGAGCCTAAACCATCTAATACCGTTCTCACTATAAAATTTGGAGGTGGAAGTGTTATCATTTGGGACTGCGTTTCTGCAAATGGAGTTGGAGGAATGGAAATTATAGAAAGGAAAATGAATGCAGAAAAATACACGAAGGTTTTGTCAACACATTTGTTCAAAAGTGCCGCTGATTTACGATTGGGGTGTTACTATCTTCCAGCAAGACAATCATCTCAAGCACAAGGCTAAAATAACTCTGAAGTGGTTTAAAGATAATGGGATTAGTGTTCTATAGTGCTCTAGCCATAAACTCGCCCTAAATCTCATCGAAAATCTGTGAAAAACTTTGAAGTTAAGGGTGCATGAAGGAGACCCCAAGAATATTAAAGAATTGAAGAACATTTACGAAGAAGAATGGCTGAAACTACCAGCAAGTGCTTATGAGAACTCTTTATCTGAGAGTCCATCTTTCAAACTCCTTGGCCTAACGTTCACAGGAAACATGAGTTGGAACAATTACATTGAAGGCATTGCCAGGGCCGCTGCAAGAAAGGTGGGCTCTCTCTACCGTGCTAGAAAACTACTAACACCCGAAAGTATCCTGTACCTCTATAAGGCAACCATTCGCCCATGTATGGAGTATTGCTGCCACATCTGGGCTGGTGCATCTGCTACTAGTCTCTCGCTCCTTGACAAGGTTCAAAAGAGAGTCGCAAACCTGATAGGCCCTGAACTGGCATCTAAGCTTCAGCCTCTGTCCCATCGACGAAATGTTGCATCCCTCTGCCTGTTCTACAAGTATTTTAGTGGTGAATGCTCTGACGAACTGCAATCACTTGTGCCCCCACGACGTGAGCACCCTCGACAAACCCGACAGGCTGCTAAATCCCACCCCAACACTGTAGAGATCCCTAGATGTAAAAGATCTTTTCACTCTAATAGTTTCTTCCCCAGAATCGCTAGACTCTGGAATTCCATTCCAGGTCCCTGCTTCCCCAACAGTACTGACGTGCAGAAGTTCAAGTGTAACGTGAACCGACACCTTGCTGCCCAAATCCCTACATAGTACCCCAGTAGTTGTTGCCCCTGATAGTAGCCCCCTACACCAAAGTGGCAATTTGCCTTGTTTGGGGTGAAAATGTAATTAAAAAAAAACAAAAAAAAAACTATTAGGCAGATATGGAAAGCATTTGAAGCTATAAGGCAGAAAAGAGGATAAACAACTAAATATTAGTAAATGTGTTAAAAAGTTTTGCATCTGAGTAATTGAATTTTTTGTTCATAAATATTTGCCAACTAAGTGTGTCTTTATTTGCCTTTTGATTGTACAGCTGCGCAAATTTCATTCAGATTAATTTGATATTTTTTTAGAAATACGCAAAATAAATGTACCAAACACTTTTGTTACCCACTATCTTTGACTTACTTGTAGTTTCATTAAATACTTTTATATGCAAAATCCGATCCTGCATTTTGCTAATTCCTGCCCTCTGATGAGAAGGAGATTATTTCTTCGAAACTCCGCGGATTAAGGACTATCCACTAATCTTGTGCTTCCTTTTTTTAAAATTAAATATGTTTTTAACTCTTTTTCAAGATGTCTTTTAACATATTTTATTAATCATTTGTTCATATATATATATATAAATATATATATATATATATATATATATATATATATATATATATATTGTGTATTTAGGCAGTATGTTTTCATTGAGACAAGTATTATTAAATAGCACGGAGTTTCTAATTGTCTTTCTTGTTTCCCGCGTATTTATTTAAAATTGTCCAATAAGGAGTAAAGTTGTTTAAGTATAAATTATTTTTTATTTATACAAACATTATTTAGCTAAACATTTGCAGATATGTTTCGACCAGAGCCATGAATAATCTGACCTCGAACGAATATATTTTTACGGCTGCATTGGAATAATAAAGTATTAATAATCAATTTAAAAAATAGTAAAAGTTGAAAATTTATAATATATATATTATCATTTTGAAGTTCTTAAAGTCACATAGAATGTGCACTGAAATCTCTATAGTATCTATAGTTCTAAAACTCTAAGTATAATTATGACAAAAATATAATCTATTTGTTTTGCTAAGTAGTTTTTTATAATAGTTTTCTCCGTACGATCGTTTCCGCTGTATACATGCTTGCTTGTCTTGTTTTCTTGTTTACGATGAAATTAAGGTATTTTTAATAAGATTGCTTCTGTGGTTTAATGCAAACAAAAATCGTCATTTCAATTTAGAAAAAAAAAAAACGTGACTATTTACCTAGAAAATGTTTTTCTCTATTTAAGTCAAATCTCTTCAAAAGCTGTTAAGACGTCATCATAATGTCCCAGCATTAAAATCCTGGCATTTATAATTTATTCACTAACTTTTGTTTTCGCCCCAAGAAAGGCATATTACCACTGAGATCCGAGGAGTTACTGTTATTTGGGCTCAGATTGTTACAGGGAATACAAAGTCGGGAATTATGTAGCAAGATTTTGGTTCACATTACATTTAAATTTCTGCATGGATTGAACAGTCGTAGAAATTAGGTAACGATTGATTATTCGTATTATTTGGATTCTTCGAAATACTATTTTCATCTTGAGTGTTATTTTCAAAACTTTTCGGTCAATGGAACCGCCGACCTTTTTCCGGTGTATCTTGCAGAATTCATGAATCGTTCTGTCGAACACAGGAATCTTTATGTTGAACATAAAAATATTTATGTTGAACGCGGGAATCTTTCTGTCCCTAATTTGCAAGAATTTCGAACGGAACCCTTTATTTAATCACATTGGCAATTTTATTTTTGAGCCACTTGCACTGAGGATCGAACCATCAACCTCCAGAAGACTGTAACTTTTACAACTAAATTTAAACAGGTACTATATCCACTGAGCCGCTGGTTCATGTGAATAACTTTAGATTTTTACTCAGTCATGGCTGATGGATTAAATAAAGGGTTTAAGTTCGAAATTTTAGTGCAAATTTCCGAGTTTGACAAAAAAATTTCCGAGTTCAACAAAATACAACTGAAGACCGTCGAAGGTTACATCGACCGAAACTTTGTGCAAATAACATTGACGATATTAGCTGAGCTATTTAAGTAAAAAAGATTTGCGACATTTGTAGATATCTACAGTGAAGAGGCTGAATTTTGCTGTAGTCGGGTTTGTCGAACGTATTTACGTTGAGAGTATGCAAGTGGAGTACGTTCCTCAGAGCAAATTCGCTGGAAATACTTGCAGGACAAACATAAGGATGCACCACTGCGACCGTGGGGCATGTGTATATGAAAAAATATATAATGTGTATGTACTTAAATATTACTATTTCATATATATGTATTTACATCTCTATATAAATAAAATGAACTCATTTTTTCCCGTCGGATTTTGACCTTAATAGGATTAAAAATCAAGATATTTCATGCAAATATAATATGCACAAACGGCAGAACAATATCTGAGGTGTGTTATAGGCTTATTATTTCTCAAATTCCTCGATAATCTTAGATTTCTATACTTTTTCTGCTGAAAAGTCACGGCCAAAATCGGTTAAGATCAATGGAAGTGGTAAAATATTTT
This sequence comes from Euprymna scolopes, assembly GCF_053919585.1. Lineage (NCBI taxonomy): Eukaryota > Metazoa > Mollusca > Cephalopoda > Sepiida > Sepiolidae > Euprymna > Euprymna scolopes. The sequence goes on from NC_136523.1 coordinate 3,765,883, forward strand.
CTCTCTAATAAATTCCTCTTCCCCCTGCCACCACTTAACACCGTTTGGGGATCGTTCACAAGGAACAGTTGAGAAGAGAACACCGGTTTGGCTTCGTAGTTCTTTCATGTGAAGTTATTTAAAATCACTAAACTAAGCTGCAGTGCTCTGTGGCGTAGTGGTTAGCGTGCTGGACAATTCACATTATATTTTCACGTTCGCGCCGACCTACCGTAGTCGTTTTTGTTTTTTTTTTCCTAAACAACTGGAATGGATTTTTCTTGGTGGCCGAACTGTTAACGTTGCAGATGTTTTTTTTTTTTTGTTTTTTTTCACACTTTATTTTCCTACTTTTACTCATGACTACGGGTTTGATCCTTCCTACTTACCTACCATAATATTTTTTAAAACTACCCCCCCGTCCCGGAAACAAACACTCGGGCAACGCCGGGTGCCCCCGCTAGTTATAAAATAATACATTACGTATAATTTTTAATTTTTATTTATTCAGATATGGTTTGATTAGAGAAAGATTTAGGGTGAGATTTGAAGTGGGGTCCCCTTTTTATTATTGTATCGCCAGATTTACTTAAAAATATTTCGACCATTTTATACCCTGTTTTCAACATTATACACGTTCTCGTGAAGTTTCCATTCATTAATATATCAACTTATCAATTTACTGGAAGAAAACCAGGAATCGCCATACTATTTCCGCTTTATGATCTCCTTTTTATATTATTTCATACTAATGTATTCTAGTTCATGTATTTAGAATTCAAGATTTATTTTCATTGTTAGGACGTGCTAGTGCAACTTTCATCCATTAAAATCAATTGGGTTTTTCTTCACAATTTGTACAAAATTTGATTGCCAAACTAATGTGATTTTTATTAACGATTCAGCGAATGTGATTCATTGGCAGAATTGTTTATGAAGTTTCAACCACAAATATGCAGCTAATTTAGAAATTGACTTGGGTTCTGTTATCGATTAGGGTACGAAATGGCTTGTTTCGTTTAATTCTGTTAAGATTCAGCGAATGTTTTTTACTCCTAGGCGTATCCCTTTCCTTCGTAAGATTCTCATAGATAACCCTGCTCTTGATGAGAAGAAATCGACTCTGAAACTTCTTGGCTTTTGTTTCTCATCAATTTTTTTTCGGTTCATATATTAGATCAATAGTTCTTTCTGTTTCTCGTAAAGTCGGTTCTCTTTATCGCCCCAAACACTTTTCTGACCATTTCCGATGTCGACAAACATAATAGCAGACCATATATCGAGTATTGTTCATATTTGGGCTGGTAAATATCTGTACTAATTGATAAGATCAATAAACGTATCTGCAACATGTTTGGCGACATTTTTTCTCACTCTATGCAACCTCTCTTTCATAGACGTGATGTTGCTAGTCTCAGTCTTTTCTATAAATACTATTATAGTACTTGTGTTCTTCCTTGGATAAATAATATTATAGCACGTGTTCTTCCTTGAATCGTTGGCATGTGGAACTCTCTTCCTGCTGACTGTTTTCATAGCATTGCTATTTTCTAAATCTTTCCTGTCTTTGCGATAGCCATCTTTAGTTCTTGTTAGCTCCTAATATCAAATGGTTTCATACCCTGTCGGAAGCGATTTACATAAACAATGATCCTATAATTTATTACACTAGTCGTTTTCATGACGTTATGTGAATATGCCATTAGATGATTTAAGAATAACGGATATTTCTTTGCAACATTTAGTTCTTTCTCTTGCTACAATATAGAGAATGTTATATATTTGATGAATTTTGAACTTGGAATTTTATAATGCACGCTGCTAAACACTGCCCATAACAAACACTTTCGTTTAAAACCTTCCTCGTCCCGCATTCTCCGGCCCAATTTTTGAATATGCTTCATAATCAAATTGGAAATTGACTTAAATATTTCGACACATGTTTGCTTAGCGATCAATCAAAAATTGCCGGTCATTTAAACAAATTGTATACAAATTCAAATTGACTGCTTCAAAATGGCTTAGATTGATTGAGAGAAGAAAAAGAAAACAAACATTTTCTTTCTCTATCACTCTCGCTTTACACACACACGCACACACCTACCCACACACACACACACACACACACACACACACATATATATATATATATATATATATATATATATATATATATATATATATATATATCAATTCAGGCAATAGGAATATAAAGTTTACCAGACAAATGCAAGGGTAAATTTTAATTTAATATAGATATTAATATTTATATAGTAATCCTAACCAAATAGAATAAGCTCAATACAACCACCATATGAAGTAGAGTTTGTCATGAAAAAAATCAAATCAAAACTGAAAATTAAAATTTACAAGAAAATTTATTGTTCGACAGAATACTCCAAAAAATTATTAAGAAATTCTAACTCCGCTGAGTTTCAAATAATATTATTCTTCTTTTCAAAAAAAAATGTTAGCAAATTACTAGAATAGCCGAGCGAAGAATTTGCTGGTTATGGTATTAGATAAACTCTAACTTTACGATAGTTAGTCATAAAATGAAAAAAAAAAAAAAAATGAAATATGTTCATATCGATTGAAAATGTGAAAGTGTAAAACCGAATATAATACGTCTAGAATGAATGAAAGTTTGATGTTTAATCCAATTAGAGAAGAAAGTTTTTTTTTTTTTTTTTTTAATAGACGGAATTTGAATGTCGGCAAAAATACGATGCTAAGTTCCGAATGAAAACAATCCGATTTAGCTGGAGACGAAATCTAATGAACCTTGAAGAAATATAGAAGTCCGCTTGCAGTCGCTGAGAATATCCAAAAAATGCAAGGTTAAATCTTTAACTTCATTCAATGAAAGCTATTCATATGCTCGCATCCCTGCTCAGGTGTCTAATGGCAAACAGGTGTTATGTTTGAAAATTAGTTTAAGTCAAATGGAACACACAACCATGTAGATGTCGAGACAGACACCAAAAATTCGCTAAGACGATAAAACTACGCATGATACTATAGGTGGGAAGGAATTACAAGGCCATTCCAATCCTTACTTTAATAAAAAATATATATATTTTTTTTTTTTTTTTTTTTACGTAGGCATCACCACATTATCAAGGCCCAGAGGCCACTCAAGGATAAGGGTTTAGTAATAACAATAACTTCTTAGCTCGGCTGTACAATCTTTCTTTTCTTTGAAGAGAAGTAGCATCTTTGAAACTCCTCGGATTAAGGATTTCTTTATTATTATTATTATTTTTTTTTTAGTATTTTGTCGAAATTTAAATTTACAGTCTTAAATTATTTTTCTTATATATATATATATATATATATATGTATATATATATATATATATATATATATATATATATATATATATATATATATATATATATATATATATACATAGGAAATTTATTACTGTGAGTCCTGAGCACTCTAGTCCGGTTTTTTCACCACTGGTAAATAAATATATATATATATATATATGTATATATATATATATATATATATATATATATATATATATATACTAGCCAATGGCAGTGTACAAATATCAATAAAATGAAATATTAAGGCAAGTAAATTCATTCAAATATTAAGCTACATGATTATCAATTTTTATAATCGATCATTCATATACAATTTCACAGGTAAAATAGATCTGTAACACTGAAAAAAATACTAAACTTTTGCGATTGAATAAAACAGAGATCAAACAAGTAATTTAACCGAAAATTCGCATGTGTCATCAAGTATTTGCAAAATAAATAGACAGTAAAAACAAGTAAATTAAAGAAATATTTATAAAAGCTAATTAGTATTCGAGTTTAACGCAGTTTTTTTTTTTTTTTTTTTTTTTTTTTTTTACATTTTCACCCCAAACAAGGCAAATTGCCACTTTGGTGTAGGGGGCTACTATCAGGGGCAACAACTACTGGGGTACTATGTAGGGATTTGGACAGCAAGGTGTCGGTTCACGTTACACTTGAACTTCTGCACGTCAGTACTGTTGGGGAAGCAGGGACCTGGAATGGAATTCCAGAGTCTAGCGGTTCTGGGGAAGAAACTACTGGAGTAAGTAGATCTTTTACATCTAGGGATCTCTACAGTGTAGGGTGAGATTTAGCAGCCTGTCGGGGTGCTCACGTCGGGTCCACATGCTTTTGAGGTGTCAAGGTTTTTTATGATAGCATGCACCTGAGCAGGGGTGGTTTTCATATCGTCTAGTGTGGCGTCTGTCCGCATAGGAAAGTCAGGTAGGGGGTGGTTGGAAGGGTCCAGTGTGGAGTTTGAGGCAAACCGACTGGCAAGCATGTTAGCCTTGTCGATTGCTGAGGAGACAACCTCGTGATGGTTGGTTAGTGGGGGAATTGTTGATTGCCCATTATTTACTACACTGTTGTAGATTTTCAGTTTAAAGTTGCAGTTTAAAGATTAACAATTTACCGAAACATAAATCCTAAAGTAGTTATACGAAAATAGACGAAAAAAATTCCACAGACATAAGGAAATGGTTTAACCAAAATATGACGAGGTGGATTCCACTGCTTGGTGCCGTTAATAATAGGATAAAGATGTGTTCAGATATGTACTAACTTTTGTCATTCTGATAAAATGCCAATCTGAAAGATTTTTGAACAACAAGGTTTAATAAGGGTTAATAGGTATATATTAGTCATTGTGATTTTAGCGTAGTAAACATTAATGGGAATTTTGTAACTTGGATTACTTAGGTGGACTGTTCAATAAGAACTTGTTCACGTTGGACTTGAAGACAATCAGATTGTAGTCAGCTGGAAAGCAGGCAAACAGAATAGAGTTCTACAGGCGAGCAGTTCTAAGAAAGAAACCCTGTTCATGGAATCTACGTTTACGTGTAGGCACAGATAAAGAGTGTAGGTAATTGTTGATAGTGGTTCTGGCTAGACAAGTGTTTTTCGTGAAAGTCTGGTGAGGGGGGACCATAGATTGAAGTTCAGATGAGCACCTGCCATGAAAATAACGATAAAGCAAGGACAGGCTCGCTACGTCTCTTCTGTGGGAAAGAGGTTGCAGGGAAGAGAAAAGGGCATCCCCCTACTAAGCTACAATGTCTATTTTGAACTTTGTCTAGGCAGGATAAGCTGCTTCTAGCAGCTCCTGCCCAGATGTGGCAACAGTACTCCATCGTTGGCCGAACCTGGCTTTTATATAGGTAGAGAACTGCATCAGGAGTGTGATATCTACTGGAGTGGTAGAAGGATCCTACTATTTTTCCAGCGACTTTGGCAATTGATTTGATATACGTGTTCCATTTCAGATCGAGAGCCCAGAAGCTTGTCAAAACATGAAGCCTCCCCAAGACGAGAGCCATTCATTTCGATTGATGGCAGCTGGGAAGCAGAGTTTGTTGCTGTCAATCCCTTTCTGGATGTTTTGGTTTTTGTTAAAACAATACACACACACACACACACACACACACACACACACACACATATATATATATATATATATATATATATACAATTCTATATATATATGCAATTCTAATGACCGGCAGGAATTGTCTCCCCTACATTGATGATTGCGTAAGCATGAAATACTGGTGTCAGTAGGTGTGAAAAATAATAATTAAATTATAACTATCAAGCCTCCTGTAAAAATACTGAAGGATGGACACTGTCTTCTGAATAATAGCTCAAAAAAAGTCAATTAGCGTTTATGCAATGTTTTCGACTTCGGCTCGTTCGAACACTCTAGATTGTCTAATGTATTTGCCCAAATTCGGCATTTAATAGTTCTTAATTCCCTTTATTCTTGTGACAGTTTTGTGGCCTTGGGGTGGAGAATTAGCAAATGATACAAATAGTGACTTCGTGGCTGGGTTCAAATCTTATGACCGATAGGAACTGTCACCCCTACACACGCACGCACACACACACGCCGCCCTCCGGGGCCCGGGCGACAAGATCAAAGTGTAGTATCTGTTCCGGCAGATACTGCAAGCTATGACTAGCTAGGACTAGCTATGACTAGCAAAGACCAGATGTGGGGGCAACCCCACATGCCTGACCATTAACCAGCTCCCATTTCCTACCTCTCAGGAGCTGGTCCCCTTTTTCCCTTCCCCCTCCCTTCACTCCTCACATTAAAAATCGGCCTTGTGCCTAATTTGCTCGGTGGGGGAGCAAATAAATACCATCTGTTCCGGCAGATACTGCAAGCTATGACTAGCTATGACTAGCTATGACTAGCAAAGACCAGATGTGGGGGCAACCCCACATGCCTGACCTTTAACCAGCTCCCATTTCCCACCTCTCGGGAGCTGGTCCCCTTTTCCCTTCCCCCTCCCTTCACTCCTCACATTAAAAATTGGCCTTGTGCCTAATTTGCTCGGTGGGGGAGCAAATAAATACCATCTGTTCCGGCAGATGCTGCAAGCTATGACTAGCTATGACTAGCAAAGACCAGATGTGGGGGCAACCCCACATGCCTGACCTTTAACCAGCTCCCATTTCCCACCTCTCGGGAGCTGGTCCCCTTTTTTCCCTTCCCCCTCCCTTCACTCCTCACATTAAAAATCGGCCTTGTGCCTAATTTGCTCGGTGGGGGAGCAAATAAATACCATCTGTTCCGGCAGATGCTGCACTTAAGATAATTTGTACCAGTCAATGGAGGGGAAACCCTCTATACTGGGACAATTATTATTTTTGGTAACAAGAGTGCCCCCTTTTTGCCTACTTTTAGGGGAGCTGGTTTTTACCTCACATTAAAAACGGCCTTGTGCTTAATTTGCTCAGTGGGGGAGCAAATAAATACCATCTGTTCCGGCAGATACTGCAGGCTATGACTAGCTATGACTAGCAAAGACCAGATGTGGGGGCAACCCCACATGCCTGACCTTTAACCAGCTCCCATTTCCCACCTCTCGGGAGCTGGTCCCCTTTTTCCCTTCCCCTTCCCTTCACTCCTCACATTAAAAATCGGCCTTGTGCCTAATTTGCTCGGTGGGGGAGCAAATAAATACCATCTGTTCCGACAGATACTGCAAGCAAAGACCAGATGTGGGGGCAACCCCACATACCTGACCTTTAACCAGCTCCCATTTCCCACCTCTCGGGAGCTGGTCCCCTTTTTTCCTTCCCCCTCCCTTCACTCCTCACATTAAAAATTGGCCTTGTGCCTAATTTGCTCGGTGTGGGAGCAAATAAATACCCCCCACATATATATATATTACTACGAATTTAGTGCATATATATACATGTATATATATACACTAAATTCGTAGTAATTTCGACGTGCAGTGGTTTTTTCACTGAATAAAGAAATCAGTGAAACTTACGTAAAGTATGGAACATTCGAAAGAAAGAACACAAATAAAAGGACATTTTTGTCAAGAATGCTTGACTGAAACGGTAATTTAAAGATTTCTCTTGCAATGTGATTTTATTATTTGTATTGAACTATGTAGCACAATATTATTTTCAGAATATTTATTGGTACTTATTAATTCATCTCATTTGGATCAGTCTGTATTTAAAATACAAAGGGCCATATTTTCATAGACACATTAATAAACTCATATTAGAAAAATGCCAGCTTAATCATATTAAGCATATCTATTGATTCAATATATTTCCTATTCCTTGGAATTTTCCCAGGCTCCAACAGTCCTTACTAATTGGTATAAATAGTTAAATATGCATAAAACTAATAGGATAATACCTAGTTCACTGCTCATTATCATAGCAAAGGTCTATACAAAATGGTTGCCTTATAATCTTAGTAGTTTCCGAGAAATAGTGGACACACACACACAAACACACACACACACACACACACACACACATATATATATATATATATATATATATATATATATATATATATATATATATATATATATATCCGAAATATATCCGAAAAGCATAAAGCAATTTATATGGGAAATATCAAAAATAAAAAGGAGGTAAAAGACAAAACAAAACACAAGTTTAGCCTAATCTCATTATAAATTATTTCAATCCGCTGGGACTTTTCAAATGAGCGAGCTAGTCAAGTTTGCGTTAAATGTGAGAAATTTAGCATAAAGCACTCATTCTAAGTTAACGGGCTAAATCTGTTGTTTGATTTTAATGGGCTAGAAATAAAGCACATGAATTAAAAAAACGCAGAATATTAGTAAATATGTAACAATGGTGTGAAAGGGAATGGAGCTTTGCAGACAGTGCGGGATTTATTAGGTTAGAAACTCTTTTTTGCATTTCTTTCGAGACGGATAGACGATACCTTTATGCACCAGCCCAGATGTGGCAGCAATACTCCTTGCACCATTTTGGTAATGTGTTTTTTCCTTAAATCCCCTTATTATTTAAAGTAACTCCTAATACAATGCAATCTTAGTAGCGGTTGTTGTTCTTTTTCTTCTTGTTTTAAAAGGATTTGTTTTATTGTATGTTATTCCCTTGTTAAATATTTCCTTTCCAATATTGAAAAAATGAACTATCGATATATAAACCGCCATCTTAATTTCGTTAAGTGGCCGACTATGCGAGGATGTACTCAAAAACGAATGATGCGTTTATTTAAAATTATATTCTACCGGACCACCCGCTTAGTAAGGCGACTTGTGTATCTGGATGGGGTATGAGCAAATACTCACTTGCTGAACGGATACTGCATCGGTGTGGACTGCACACTTGTTTATTTATATTTGGCACGGCTGATTTAAGAACGAATTAGAAATAGTGCCAGCATAAATAGCAGAAGGGATGACGAGTGAATTAAAGAAAAAAAAATCTTTATTTAATCTAATTTCTTCTCGCTATAGAAAAGTCATTTTGTGTCTTATAGAAGTCGATAATTACGTTCACACACCGGTTGTCGTTAGATTAGCCAAGTTAAGCAACGTTGCACCGTGCAAGTACCAGATGGATGGTCATTTGAAAATATCAGGCGCTGTATGTAAGACGTCGACACTTCCTGCTCCTGCAAACTCCTCAGCCTCCAGCTGTCTTAATCTTGACTTGCTGCTGGATCAGACTGGTTAGAGTGAAAGAATGAGGTTGACTCTGCGCAAACCAGCTTCTCTTTTAACAAAATCCCAGCCATATATCATACCTAGTATGATCAGATCGCCTTCATCGTTCCGTTTTTTTAGAAATAGATATCAAGAAAACATTCAAATAGCACACACACAAACACACATACACACACACACACACACACACACACACACACACACATATATATATATCAGGGTTGAAACGTTTTCTAACTAGAGGGAGACAATTTTTTCTCACAAAACTTGGTAGCATCTTTTACGTATTTATTTAACTTCATGCTTCCTGGGAATATTAGGCCATGAAAAATAAAATAAATGATACGTTTGTTTCAAGAATGAATTAATGAAAATGTATGTTTTACGCATAGAAAGATAACTTACTAGCAAGCTTTACTCAGATTGAGCACTATTGAAGTAAATACTAAAAATTGATACATAAAATATTATAGCTTCTCATTAGATTGTATGTAGATACATAAATATATGTATATATATATATATATATATATATATATATATATATATATATATATATATATATTCGGCAAGAAATTTGGCTGTTAAGCGGTCAAAGTTCAACGATTTGACCTTTGAGAACTTTACCAAACTCCTCCGACAATTTTGGGTCTAAACAATTGAAATTTTAGATATAGGTTACTTGGACATGGATCTAACTTAATAACTTGATTTGAGCCCAAAACAATAAATGTTAAGGTGTCAAAATAGGGGACAAAGTTAAAAAAAAAGTTGACCGCTGCGGTCTCTACCAAATTACTCAGACAATTTCTGGTCTAAACATTTAAAATTTTACATAAAGGATATTCAGAGATAGGGCAAGCTTTTTAATCGGTTTGGGTTGAAAATTTGAGCCACCAATATATAAATGTATGTATGTATGTTTGCATGTCTGCCTAAAACTTTCGACAAAGGCGACGGATTTTTACAAGATCAGTATCGTTTTGCAGCTCGACCCTTCAGACGACAAATACCGAAAAATTGGCTAAAAACATTAATTTCTTCACCCTCAACTGGACACTTTTCTACAGGGAGGGTTGCTTTTTTCGCCGATATTTTCGAAAGTTATCCCCACTTTTCGATTGTCTAGCCTTAATTTAAACCTACGTAACTTCCGGTTTGGCGGTGGTCGTAACAGCAAAGACGTCACGTTTTTTCCCGTTCTTTTCTTCCTTCGCGGTACGGGTTCGAGCCTGCCTTCCTACTACCACTTTTTTTGCTCAACACACCTCCAAAAACCCGGGCAACGCCAGGCACCCATGCTAGTATATCTATAAAAGTGAAAATGTCTGTCTGTCTGTGTCTGTCTGTGTACATTTCGCTACCAAACAACTGTCAACTTTCGGTCTACTGACTCGAGATTTGTCATAAGAGGTATTGAGATTTGGGAAAATTGTTTTAATCAGTTTTCAGACAGAAATTTGGCTGTCAAGGGGTAAAAATTCAACGATTTGACTTTTGAAAACTACCAAACTCCTCCGGCAATGTTAGATATAAACACTTCAGATTTTCAATGAATGTTCCTTGGACATGGATCTAACCTAATAATTGAATTTGAGCCCAAAAAATAATTGTTAAGGGGTCAAAATTGGTGTCAAAGTTTTAAATACATTAACTCTGCGGTCTCTACCAAATTACTCAGCGAATTTCTGGTCTAAAGATTTGAAATTTTACATAAAGGATATTCAGACATAGGGAAAGCTTTTTAATTTTTTTTTAGTCGAAAATTTGAGCTGGCAAGAAGTCAAGGTAAAAAAATTTTGACCTTTGTTGTTTCTAGCAAACTCCTCAGCCAATTTTGTGTCTAAAAAATTGAAAGTTTATATAAGAGGTATTCGGGTATGCGGCAAGCTTTTTAATAAGTTTCAGGACAAAGATTTGGCTGCCAAAAGGTCAAAGATTCTACCAAATATCTCCGCCAATTTTGGGTCTAAAGACTTGAAATTTTAAATCTAGGTACCTCGGACATGGGTCAAACATTTTATTTTGATTTGAAACCAAAATAATAAAAGTTAAGGGGTCATAATTGGGGTCAAAGTTTTAAAAAAAATACCTTTGCTGTCTCACCGAAATTACTAAGAGAATTTTTGGTCTAAACATTTGAAATTTTACATAAAACTATATTCATACATAGGGCAAGCTGTGCACAGTAAAATAAATGGCTCGAGTAAAGCCCGGCAGAAGTGCAAGGAGTAAATTAGGTTGATTTTGAAAGTAATAGTAAATTAATAGCAAATAATTTTGAAATTAATAGTAGATTAAGAGTAATTAAGTTTAGTTTAGAGTAATAGTTAATTAGTAACAAATAATTTTTGGTTTAAGTTTATTAGTGAGTTATAAGTAATTAAGTTTGGATTTGAGACCAATAGTAAATTAATAGCAAATAATTTTGAGATTAATAGTAGATTAAGAGTAATTAAGTTTAGAGTTTAGAGTAATAGTAAATTAGTAAAAAATAATTTTTGGTTTAAGTTTATTAGTGAGTTATAAGTAATTAAGTTTGGATTTGAGACCAATAGTAAATTAATAGCAAATAATTTTGAGATTAATAGTAGATTAAGAGTAATTAAGTTTAGAGTTTAGAGTAATAGTAAATTAGTAAAAAATAATTTTTGGTTTAAGTTTATTAGTGAGTTATAAGTAATTAAGTTTTGATTTGAGACCAATAGTAAATTAATAGCAAATAATTTTGAGATTAATAGTAGATTAAGAGTAATTAAGTTTAGAGTTTAGAGTAATAGTAAATTAGTAAAAAATAATTTTTGGTTTAAGTTTATTAGTGAGTTATAAGTAATTAAGTTTTGATTTGAGACCAATAGTAAATTAATAGCAAATAATTTTGAGATTAATAGTAGATTAAGAGTAATTAAGTTTAGAGTTTAGAGTAATAGTAAATTAGTAAAAAATAATTTTTGGTTTAAGTTTATTAGTGAGTTATAAGTAATTAAGTTTTGATTTGAGACCAATAGTAAATTAATAGCAAATAATTTTGAGATTAATAGTAGATTAAGAGTAATTAAGTTTAGAGTTTAGAGTAATAGTTAATTAGTAACAAATAATTTTTGGTTTAAGTTTATTAGTGAATTATAAGTAATTAAGTTTTGATTTGAGACCAATAGTAAATTAATAGCAAATAATATTGGATTTTAGATGAATAGTTAATTATTAGTAAATAAGTTTGGATTTAAGAACAATAGTAAATTAACAGCAAATAATTTTGAGTCTGAGATTAATAGTGAATTAATAGTAAATAAGTTTTGAGTTGAGAAAATAGTAAATTAATACCAAATAATTTGGGTTTGAGATTTATATTGAATTATGATTATAAATAATTTAAAGTTGAGAAAATAGTAAATTATTACCAAATAATTTGGGTTTGAGATTTATATTGAATTATGATTATAAATAATTTAAAGTTGAGAAAATAGTAAATTATTACCAAATAATTTGGGTTTGAGATTTATATTGAATTATGATTATAAATAATTTAAAGTTGAGAAAATAGTAAATTATTACCAAATAATTTGGGTTTGAGATTTATATTGAATTATGATTATAAATAATTTAAAGTTGAGAAAATAGTAAATTATTACCAAATAATTTGGGTTTGAGATTTATATTGAATTATGATTATAAATAATTTAAAGTTGAGAAAATAGTAAATTATTACCAAATAATTTGGGTTTGAGATTTATATTGAATTATGATTATAAATAATTTAAAGTTGAGAAAATAGTAAATTATTACCAAATAATTTGGGTTTGAGATTTATATTGAATTATGATTATAAATAATTTAAAGTTGAGAAAATAGTAAATTATTACCAAATAATTTGGGTTTGAGATTTATATTGAATTATGATTATAAATAATTTAAAGTTGAGAAAATAGTAAATTATTACCAAATAATTTGGGTTTGAGATTTATATTGAATTATGATTATAAATAATTTAAAGTTGAGAAAATAGTAAATTATTACCAAATAATTTGGGTTTGAGATTTATATTGAATTATGATTACAAATAATTTAAAGTTGAGAAAATAGTAAATTAATAACAAATAATTTGGGTTTAAGATTTATATTGAATTATGATTATAAATAATTTAAAGTTGAGAAAATAGTAAATTAATAACAAATAATTTGGGTTTGAGATTTATATTGAATTATGATTATAAATAATTTAAAGTTGAGAAAATAGTAAATTAATAACAAATAATTTGGGTTTAAGATTTATATTGAATTATGATTATAAATAATTTAAAGTTGAGAAAATAGTAAATTAATAACAAATAATTTGGGTTTGAGATTTATATTGAATTATGATTATAAATAATTTAAAGTTGAGAAAATAGTAAATTAATAACAAATAATTTGGGTTTAAGATTTATATTGAATTATGATTATAAATAATTTAAAGTTGAGAAAATAGTAAATTAATAACAAATAATTTGGGTTTGAGATTTATATTGAATTATGATTATAAATAATTTAAAGTTGAGAAAATAGTAAATTAATAACAAATAATTTGGGTTTAAGATTTATATTGAATTATGATTATAAATAATTTAAAGTTGAGAAAATAGTAAATTAATAACAAATAATTTGGGTTTGAGATTTATATTGAATTATGATTATAAATAATTTAAAGTTGAGAAAATAGTAAATTAATAACAAATAATTTGGGTTTGAGATTAATATTGAATTATAATTATAAATAATTTAAAGTTGAGAAAATAGTAAATTAATAACAAATAATTTGGGTTTGAGATTAATATTGAATTATAATTATAAATAATTTAAAGTTGAGAAAATAGTAAATTAGTAGCAAATAATTTTGTGTTTGAAATTAATAGTGAATTAATATTAAATAAGTTTGGATTTGAAACAATGGTAAATTAATAGGTTTTGAGTTGAGAGTAATTGTAATTTAATAGCAAATAATTTTGGGTTTGAGATCAGTAGTGAATAAAATAAGTTTGGATTTAAGAATAATAATAAATTTGTATCAAATAATTTTGGGTTTGAGATTTGCTAGAAACAACAAATTATTCGTAAATGAGTTTGGACTTGAGAACAATAGTAAATCAATAGCAAATAGTTTTTTTTTTAGTTTGAGACGAATAGTGAATTAATAGTAAAATGTTTGGAGTAGAGAAAATAGTAAAGTAGTAGCAAATAATTTTGGGTTTGAGATTTATTGTAAATTAATAATAAATAGGTTTGGAGTTGAGAGCAATAGTAAATTAATAGCAAATCATTTTGGGTTGAGATTATTAGGGCATTAAAAGTAAATAGGTTTGGATTTAATAACACTAGTAAATTAGTAGCAAATAATTTGGGGTTTGAACTTAATAATTAATTACTCTATCTATAATATCTATTAAAGTAGTATTATGTGCGTGTACATTTCCCTCGCAAACTACTCTGTCAAATTTATCTACAGACTAAAAATTTGACAAAAGGGTTATTGAGATTTAGGAAAATCTTTAAAAGAAATTGGGGGGGGGCAGAAATTTGGCTGTCAAGGGGTTAAAGTTCAACGATTTGAGCTTTGAAAACTTTACCAATCTCCTCCGCCAATTTTCGGTCTGAACACTTAAAATGTTATATGTAGATTACCTGTACATGATTACATATGTATCTAAAGTTATTAATACAGGGCCCGGACAACGTCAGGCTGAACTGCTAGTATATATATATATATATATATATATATATATATATATATATATATATATATATGTGTGTGTATATATATATAATATATATATATAATCTTTACTTTTATCTAAAATGCACTGTGCCTGGGTGTGCCTCTGTCTGTGAGTGCATTTCCTATGTATTCCGAAACTGTATGGACAATATATTTAAAATTTCACGCAAATTTACTTTGTAAGTCTCGGGGTCTTTTTAAAATTCATAATTAAAAAAATCTTCTTTTTTTTTAATTATATTTTCACCCCAAACAAGGAACATTGCCACTTTGGTGTAGGAGACTACTATCAGGAGCATCAACTCCTGGGGTACTATGTTGGGATTTGGGCAGCAAGATGACGGTTCACGTTACACTTGAACTTCTGCATGTCAATACAGTTAGGGAAGCAGGGACCTGGAATGAAATTCCAGAGTCGCGGTTCTGGGGAAGAAACTACTGGAGTAGAAAGATCTTTTACATTTAGGGATTTCTACTGTGTGGGGGTTGGATTTAGCTGCCCGTCGGGTTTGTCGAGGTTGTCTACGTCGTGGGGGCACAAGTGTCTGCAGTTCGTCAGAGCATTCACCATTAAAATACTTGTAGAACAAGCAGAGGGAAGCAACGTTTCGTCGATGGGACAGAGGCTGAAGCTTAGATGCCAGTTCAGGACCTATCAGATTAGCGACTCTCTTTTGAACCTTGTGTAGCAGCGAGAGACTAGCAGCAGATGCACCGGCCCAAATGTGACAACAATACTCCATACATGGGCGAATGGTGGCCTTATAGAGGTACAGGATACTTTCAGGTGTCAGTAGTTTTCTAGCACGGTAGATAGAGCCTACATTTTTCGCAGCGGACATGGAAATGTTTTCAATATAATTGTTCCAACTCATGTTTCCTGTGAACGTTAGGCCAAGCAGTTTGAAAGATGTACTCTCAGATAGGGAGTCTCTGGCCATTGCTATTGGTGGCAGAGAAGGTTTCTTGTAATTATTGAAGGAAACCAGTTTAGTCTTGGCAGCATTGAATGTGACCATCTATTTATGTCCCCATTCCACTACAGATTGAAGGTCATCCTCTAGTGTTTTTTCCATTTCTTTAGTTATGTGTTCATTTGTTTTCCTGTCATGCCTGTTATAGAGCAGGATGTCTCTAACATATATACCCATCTCAGAGGCAGTTTTGTCGGGGAGGTTATTAATGAATATTAGGAACAATAGAGGTCCAAGGATAGACCCCTGAGGCACTCCCGCATTTATATCACACTGTTTAGATGTACGACCGTCGAGGACAACCTGGATTTTTCTCTTATCTAAGAAGGATTTAATTATGTTAAGTATTCTACCAGTGATACCGTATGATTTAATTTTCCTGGGAAGACCCTCATGCTATACCCTGTCAAAAGCCTTAGATATACCGCTCTACCCTTCCCCGCTTTGTATAGTGAATGGTATATACGTTTAGAGATTACAGTTAGGATGTCTGCTGTGGAACTGGCTTGTCTAAATCCATATTGTTTGTCAGTCAGAAGTTTAGCATCTGTAAGGTGCCGGACTAGAGCATGGTTAATTATGGTCTCAAATATTTTGGCGAAAAGTGGGAGGAGGCTAATGGGGCGATAATTTGATGGGTCAATTCTTTCGCCAGAATTCTTGAATACTGGTACCACAGAAGCAGTTTTCCAACAGCCAGGAAAGCATGATTAATTATGGCATTTGTTGTAGAGTTTGGAGAGAACTGGAGCTACTTCGGCTGAGCACTTTTGTAATAGCACAGCTGGGATGAGGTCAGGTCCACATGCTTTTGAAGTGTCAAGGTTTTTTATGATAGCGTGTACCTGAGCAGGGGTGATTTTTAGATCGTCTAGCGTGGCGTCTGTTTGCAAAGGAAAGTCAGGCAGGGGGTGGTTGGAAGGGTCCACTGTGGATTTTGAGGCAACCAGGCTGGCAAGCATATTAGCCTTGTCGGTTGCTGAGCAAACAACCTCGTGATTATTGGTTAGTGGGGGAATTGTTGATTGCCCATTATTTACTACACTGTTGTAGATTTTCCAGAAGTCACAATTTCCTAATTTTTGTGCTTCGATGCGTTTTTTAGTGGTTTGGATAAATTCTCTCTTAGCTGTCGCTATTTCTTTCTTAACGTTACTTCTATATACTTCTGTTTGTTTGAACTGGATTTATGTCGGTTAGATCTGCGGTATGCATGCTGCCTTTGAGCAATGGCAGTTGCGCAAGTCGAAGTAAACCATTGGGGAGAGTGGAGCTTGCTATAAAATTTCCGCATGGGAGCATGTGCTTCAATTGCCGTTTTGAACCATTCAGTGGTCTCATTTGCGCACTGTTCCGCAGGAAGAGAAAAAATATTTCCCATGGGGCATCTCTGATAAGATCTCTGATGGCTTCTCAGTCAGCCTTTTTATAGTATCTCGTTGTTTTGAGCACTGGCTCTTCAGTTTTGGGTCTAGAGGTTACGGCGATTTCTAACATTATCACTGCATGATCAGCGTTCCCGAGTGGGCTGTCAGCATTTGTTATACAATCATCGGGAGCTGTGGTCAGAAACAGATCTAGAAGTGATGCGTGTTGTTCTTGCTGGTCAGGGAAACGGGTTGGAAACGTAACCATTTGTGATAGGGAGTGAGATATAGAGAAGCTATGTGTTGTGCTGCCCGCTGCATCTGTGTAAGTAGAGAATCCAAGCCAGTTTTTGTGGTGGACATTAAAGTCACCAAATACATGTACTTGTGTGCACTAGTGTCGAGAGAGAGTGCTGTGTCTATGCTGTCAGAGACTGTGTTTATTATGGTGCAGTCCTGGGTCGAGAGAGAGAGGTAGAGAAAATAAAAGTAGCTAATGTTATGTTGCATGTTTAGTCTAAAGCACATAAAGGCTTGATCGCCCGATTCTAGTTTTGTTTCTCTAGTAAAGGAGAGGGTGTTACGAATGTAAACTCCAACTCCGTGCGTATGTCTGTCAGAGTTCTTACGGCAGAGTGGGAGATAGCCAGGCATGTTAAAGAGGGGATGGAGGAGTGTAGGTTAGTCTCACTTAGTGCTAGTATATCCGGGGTATTTGTTTGGAGAAACGCTTCAACATCAGCTAAATTAGTTCTAAACCCACGGATGTTAGTGAATGCAAGCCTCAAGGGAGGAGGCAAGTTGGATTTGTTTCTCCCTAAGCCTGGTTTAAGCTTATTTTTTTATTGTACTGTCATCATGTTTTTAAAGAGTTTCAATTAGGTAAGGGAGAGCTGAACAAGAGGTTATGTAGAGTATCAGACATGCAACACAAGTAGACCATTAGCTGACCTTTCTTCAACTAGGACTGTGGCCTCAGGAAAGCCCATCAGGGATGAGTCCAGGGTCTCTTTCCATGCGCGACATGGCACTACAAAGATCCCGATATTATACAACTGTTGATGGAACAGCCGCTCTAAGCGCTACCAAAGAGTTAGGGTCCTGTACTACCAGTCGGAAACAACAGCCAGGAACTGTCAATCCGGTACCCTCAACCCATCAGAAGGTCAACCTAATCTAATTGCACAGGCATATGTGGTACTCAAGCACTCCCAAGTGCCCAGTTTTGAGGGGTTGGATGTGTCGGGAGTGGGGAAAACGGCATTCATTGCCCTAGACAAGAAACAAGATCTACCGCTGAGTGTTTTGTCGAATCAATGTGATAGCATCTCTGCGGCTGACTAATAGGCAAATAAGGAGTATGGAAACCGGGCGATAGACAAAGCCTATCTACTCCTTAAGCAGTTTAGGTTTGCAGACCGGTAATTTATTTGAGTCACCAGCTGTAGGAAATTTGTCATCTAAGACTGGAGAGGCCTCCCTCCCCTTAGTTTTTCTTCTCCTAGACGAATGATATGGGAAGAATTAGAATAACTGCAGCCTGAGACGTGTCCGTTTTCTTCAGGCCTTAGAAGAAAATATCTAGAGATAGACACTTTTTATTCAATATTTCTCAAATGTGTGTTCTCAGGCTGGTATTTTTCCGACATATTTAACTGCAAGTCCTCGACAGATGTCTTGGTTTCCCTTAAAGTAGATTTCTCTTTGCGAGTTACGAATTTATCATGTAACTTAGACCCAATCTCTTCAACATTTTAACTTCGCCAGGTTACTTAGATGAGTCACTTCAACATTTTAACGTCATATTTAGACAGAGAAAAGATAGTACTTCAGCACATTTCGAATGTCCATTCCGTTCCACTTCCAATTCGAATTCAATTCAATTCCATTCTGAAATCAATTCAATTCCATTTAGAAACCAATTCAATTCCATTTTGAAATCAATTCTACTCCATGACGTGCCGAACTCAATTCTGAACGGCCGACTTCAGCTTTGAATTTTATTCCAAAATACGGTAAAGCGCAGATCGATCAACAGACAGAAATTAGTCACATGACCAACATTAGTGCCAGTATGCAAATTTAAGAGAAAGGAATAAGAGAAAAAATAAGAAATATATTCACCCCACCCCCCAAAAAATGTTCTACACATTAAACTAAGGGACACAGAATGGTCTATATTTACGAATTTTACACTGGTTTACAGATTGTAATTTATTTTATGTATTGATCATTTATCAAGAAACAACTTGCATATTCTCTTTGCAAACTTTTTGTATCTATTCGCTAAATGTATATAAGCCCCATCCCAGGGAGTTCATTTGATCATTAAAATGGTTTAAATTCTCTTGACGGGGTTATTCAATTTCGTTGGTGCCAGCTGTACATTGGCGGCGTCTGCCATCGGCTTCTTCTGAAATAATTAAAGTTTTATGGTACTTCGCTTTGGACGTAAGTGAAAAATATAGATGAAAATCTCCCGATGAGTTTATAAAAATCTTAGATAAAATACATAAAAGAAAAAACATTCTGCAGATTTTCTTAATTAAAAAAGAAAGTATATCTATTTTTAAAGTGATGCACGCATCTCCAAAGGAGGAATGAGAGTGGGACATGTGTTACTATTACAGAACAAAAAAAAGAAAGAAAAAACAAATATGCAATAAATAAATGTTACCAAAGGCAACACTCTTCTACAAACCTGGATAAGTTTATTTGTGTTTAAACTTATTTTAAAGTGTTTTTGGTTCAAAAATATCTCTAAATATTATAACATCTGGTCTTTATGCTTGGATGGACTTTGCCATAAGACCTTGTGGCTTTCATTTTCCATTTCTGCTACCGATTTGTGTTTGTACCATTTGTCTGCGTGTTCAAAATTCATTTGCTTGCACAATTGCCTTCCCCACTTGATCGTGTCTATTTTTATATTCTTTTATTATTAGAAGCTTTCACCTTGAAAATAGTCTGTGGTGTTTTCTGGAAGCTGAGTGACAAGTCTCCCCAGTTTTCCAGTGCTCTTTGCCTCTTCTGATAACGTTTGCAAATTAATTTGCATGATTGCAACAACCGCCCACCATCGATCTCTCGCTAGCAGCGACCATTGGTCTCCACTGGAATTTGAGTGGCAATAAGCCTCCCCAAGGTCCCAGATCTCTTCACTTGTCCAGCGGAGGTCTGGTCAATGCTCTCTCGTCGGTCTTTCAATCATCCTTGACCCTTCTCGGCTATTTGGCATCATTCTTTTTTTTTGGGGGGGGGGATTTGGTAATGGGAGGGTATGGGGGATATGGGGAGGGATATAAAACATAGATATATATCTTCAATGTTCTTGGTTCCATGCAACGCTTTTTCATGTTTTGTCTCTGCAGGTGTGGCTCATGTGTATTAGTTTCCGCATTCAAGGGTTTTCTTTAATATTTCAGCTGTTTTCATTATTGTTATTCGTTGTACCTTTTCAGTCATTCCTCTGAGTTCAATTTCTCCCATTCTTTTTTCAAAGTTTTCGGAATTGTTCCTAGTTCTCCTACTATTATACGTACTATCTTGATTTTTTTTTTTTTACCATCTATATCCCTTTTAGCTCTCTGGCTAGCTCTGTGTATTTGTTTTGTTTCTCCTTTTCTTTGATATTTGTCCTATGGTCAGCTGGAACAGCAAAGTCTACGATTTGACAGGACTTTTCTTTCTTGGTTATTATTACGATATCCGGTCCTCTTGCTAGGAGGAGTTTATCCATTTGTATGTCCATTTTGTGATTCTCGCTCTTAGTTACTGTTGCTGGCTTATCTTCGTACCATTTGTCTGCGAGTTCGAGATGCAGTTGGTCGTGCGTTTTCTTGTATTCCTTTTGGGCTAGTTTGCTACATTCACTTATTATATGGTTTATCGTTTCGTCTTTTTGTCCACAAAGTCTTCATTTGCCGTTTTCTTTTTTTTTTTGTTGATCTTTGCTTTAATGTGGTTGGTCCTTATCAAGTTATCTTGTGCTACCGTTATTAGGGATTTATTTTCTCTGTTTACGTGTCTTTTGCTCATCCATGACCAAGTGTTTTCGTTATTCTCATCTTTCATCATCCTTATGAATCTTCTGTGTAGTGGTTTCTCTTCCCATTTTTCTTTTCTTGTTTTATCCTTTGTCTCTCTGTTTTCGGGGGGGAGAGATTCAGTCTCTCTCTCTCTCTCTCTCTCTCTCTCTCTCTCTCTCTCTCTCTCTCTCTCTCTCTCTCTCTCTCTCTCTGTTATAACTTAAAATATTGCAGGATTAAGAATTGATTATATAATGTTAAATTGAACTTTTAAAAAAATCTTAATGCTGCAATATTCTAAGTTATAAATTGATTATAGTTTTTACTAGAATATTTTGTTCTTTTCTTTTCCAGTTTTAACAACTAGTCCTTTACTTTTCCATGTTTAAGTTGAACCATATTACTATTCATGCATTTTTCTATTGTAATCCATTATTTTTCCAGGCTTCCAGTAAATTAACTTTTTCTTTGTTTAATTTCCGTCTCATTT
>NC_136523.1:3792500-3802500 GCF_053919585.1 Euprymna scolopes
TAAATATTTTTAATATGCACTAGAGGTGGGGGGGTTACTGTTTTTCTTTAATATAAGCACAGTCAATAATGCTTTCTGCTAGTTTCAGCGATTCTTTTAGCGAGCCAGTTTGGAGGCGTAGATAAGGAATATACAACAGAATTGCTTCTATGTCCACTCTTTTTTTTCATCATAATTTATAACCCTAGCCAAGCCGAGCATCACAGGGAGTGACATTATTATGCTTATCCCCTTTTATGTTCTTTGATTCTGCTAAGGAAAGCTTGTAATTTTTACCAGCTGCAAAGAGGCCAATCATCACTATTGTACCCAAAACTATGTAGTTTATTTTGGGGGGATTTTTTTTTAATAGAGAATGATTTTAAAAATAATAACCTCATTATTTCAGCACGCTACGTACTATTCTGTAAAAGTACCCAGAGTTCTAATAATAACTAATTTTCTTCCATATCAAAAAAAGTTTTAATTGCGAATGGGGCAAAATATAAAAAAGCAAAAATAAAACAAAAGCACAAATAATTTCATAAATATTGGCAAACCAGAAGATTAAAAGGTAGCAGCAAACTGTGTTTATTCAGATTCTGTTCCTGATATTAAACTTCATCAATAACATAACTTCCAAGTTTTTAATATTTTTAATTTTCCAAGTTTATTTATTTATGGCTATATGAATATGCAAAATAGTTAACAAAGTACCCCCTCTTCAGGTTTTGCAGATTATTATTTTAATGGCTAAAAAATAATAAAACAAAATACTGGTAGAATTTTTACATGTTCTTTGCCTGGACTATAATACCTGATCTATGAAGACATGTTTGCTGCAAGGCTAAAAATTAAAACATGAATCAATAGCTATTACATTATGCATACATATTCGTAATGCCATTGTTCGACCTTCGCCTGGCAAATTCCATTTTTTTTTTAATTTCCACACCTTTGCGCTGATTTTCCCGGCTAAAACTCAAATATAAAGTTTCGCCTGAGTTTGAATACCCTATATATTAACTTTCATGTCTGTAGACCCAAAACTGGTAGAGGACTTTGGGAGACAAAATCTTTTAAACAAATATATCACGCATACATAAATATATATAGAAAGAGTTTTGTGTTTGCTATAAACGTTTTACGTAAATATTACGCAAGTATAACTCATGTAGAATATCTGCATGAATATAATTACACGTAATAGTTTACTAAAGATGATCATCCCATAAAGAAACAAAAAAATCGATTAGGGAATTAATTAACATGAATATTTAACAGAATACGCAAATTTGCTAAGTCTTTTGCTTGTGAATACAATTCTACAACTCTTATATATATATATATATATATATATATATATATATATATATATATATATATATATATATATATGAGTTGTAGTTATATAATATATATATATATATATATATATATATATATATATATATATATATATATATATATATATATATATATATATATATATATATATATATATAAAGTTGTATTTTTTTCTTTAAATAAATAGAAAAAAAACGTTTGCTTTTTTCTGTTGTTCTTGACCTTTGGGCCAAGATCAAAGAGTAGTAAAAAAAATATATACACACAGAAAAAAATCACATATATTTTTATTAAAACGCTGAGAAATGATTAAGTAGGTCTAGCCCCACAGAGTGAATGTGGTATTGTGGTAAATGTTGCCAGTCAAGAGTAATCTTCCAACGTTCCAAGTTACCATAGTTACAAAGACCCTGGACCCCCCCCTCCTAAACCTCTTTTAGGGCCTTGTGCCTAAGTTTTTTGTTTTTTTGATGGTGAAATTTTACTTTTAATTGTTAAAAAATTGATTGTAACTTTTTTAAAACCGGAATAAACTATATAAACAAGATGAAAGTGTAGTATCTGTTCTGGTGCTACTCTTAAGTTAATTTGTCCTTAGTCAATGAAGAGGGAAACCCTTCTATACTAGGATAATTATTATTTTTTATCTCTACCACGGTTCCCCTTTTTGGCCTTCTTTCGGGGAGCTAGTTTCCCCCTTTCACATTTAAAACGGCATTGTGTCACATGTTGCTTTCGTGGGGAAGAAAAAAAATAATAGAAAAGGGGGGGGTTAATATGAATATCAATACACAAAAAAAAAATAATTATTGAAATATAAATGTAGATATGTATAAAAAGAGAGATAGGTAGATAGATACTCTTTCCGTGTATGTGCGTGTGTGGCTGTGTGCAAGTGCGTGCGAGTGTGTGTGTGCGTTTTCTTATACCACTCGTGCGTACGTTCTGTTTAAGGTTCTTCGCTGTATGTTTAGAAAGGTTTTAAGCCGTCGTCCAGAGTGAAATCGAGGGAAGAATTGGCTTATGGAGGTACTTAAATTTTTCCTCCCTGGGGAGGCGAAAAGATCGGACATTAAATAAGGAATTTTATCACTTTTAACTCTGCTTCCGAGCCCCTACCCCAACGCAGCGCACCACCACCGCCGCTGCCATCGCACCTGCAGCCACCGCACGGCTTTTCGGATGATTTTCATTTTCTGTCTCTGGTTTTTATTTCAAGCATCTCTACATCTCTTCTTTTTAGTGCGCCTTTTTTTTTTTCACCCCCTCTTTATCTCCTTCTTTCTCCTCTTTCTTTCATGTTTTTTTTTCTTTTCTCCCTCCTTTTCTTACTTTTTCTTTAACTTTTCTCCCTCTTCCTTTCTTTCTTTCTCACTCTCCATTTTATCTTTTACTTTTCACCCTCAGGATTTATGAATGCTATTCCGTGTATTATCATCCCCACTTAGTCTCCTTGTTTATATCTAGATAACTATCGATCTATCTGGGGTTGTATGCATGCAGATCTCTCTCTCTCTCTCTCTCTCTCTCTCTCTCTCTCTCTCTCTCTCTCTCTCTCTCTCTCTCTCTCTCTGTATATATATATATATATATATATATATATATATATATATTGGTCAAGATCAAAGTGTAGTATCTGTTCTTCAGATGCTGCACTTCATTTTCTTGTTCTCTTTCGGTGGAGGAGAAATCCTTCACGACTGAGACAATTTTTATTTTCGTACCTTTTCTCCACGTTAAAAAACGACCCTGGTGTCTAACTCTGTCCCGTGGGGAGGCATAGTAAATAGGTATATATAGTTAGTTCACTCTCTCCCCTTCTCTCTCTCTCTCTCTCTCTCTCTCTCTCTTTTCTTAATCAATATTATACTTTCTTATCTGTTTATCACCCCGTACCTTCACATCGCTGTATCTATTTTCTCTCTCCCTTTCACACACGCACGCACACACACACACACACACACACTCTCTCTCTCTCTCTCTCTCTCTCTCTCTCTCTCTCTCTCTCTCTAATATACACACTCCATGCTGTTTATCTCCTGAATACCCTTAACTTGATATATATATATATATATATATATATATATATATATATATATATATATATGTGTGTGTGTGTGTGTGTGTGTGTGTGTGTGTGTGTGTGTGTGTGTGTGTAAGTTAAAGGTATTCAGGAGATAAAAAGCATGAATTAAAACGAGGTTATTAAGAGTGCTCTATAAAAAGAGCAAAATATATTTTTATTCATCTAGACAAATATTACATAATCACTACACAGATTGTTCTGATGTTTCGGAGCAATTTGTTTATTAAAAAACCAAAGCCCTTCGTCAGGCGACAGAAATAAAGTTTATTTGCTATTCAAAAGCATCTGGTTCTTATATATTTCCGTTTCTATCACTCCAAAAAAAATAAGTACTGCGTACACTCATCATGTAATCAGTCACATCTCTTTATCGATATGCGTTGTCATTTTGTATCTGTTGCTTGTAATCGACTCATCTTATACATGGTATAGAAACAGTTCACTGCAAATTGTATAATTAAATAGGTTTCGGCAGTGACGCTGACTAAGTGTGTAACGACACAGAAGTTCGAATCTAATTCATTCCACAGAAACACTTTTTTTTTTTTTACATGGGTGTCACCACTTATCAAGGCCCAGAGGCCACTCAAGGATAAGGGTTAATAGGTATACATTAGTCATTGTGATGTTAGCATAGTAAACAGTGGGAATTTTGTAACTTGGATTACTTAGGGGGACGATTCAATTAGAACTTGTTCACATTGGACTTTTTCTTTTTTTTTTCATAGGTATCAAAACATTATCAAGGCCAAGAGGCCACTCAAGGATAAGAGTTAAAGAGTGTACAGTAGAAATTGGACAATATAATAATCATTAGTAATGAAAATTTGGTAAATTTGATAACTTATATGGAACGGCTCATCAAGAACTTATTTACGTTAGTCTTGAAGACAACCATATTGTAGTCAGCCGGAAAGCAGGAAAACGGAAGACAATTCCACAGGCGTGCAGTTCTAATAAAAAAGCTTTGTTCATGGAATCTACGTTTAGGTTTAGGCGCAGATAAAGAGTGGGGGGAATTATTGATAGTGTTTACAGCTAGACGAGTGTTTCTTGTGAAAGTTTTTCGAGGGGGGGACCATAGATTGAAGCTCAGTCGAACACTTTCCATGAAAATAACGATACATCAGAGACAAACTCGCAACATCTCTTCTGTGAGATAGAGGTTGCAAGGAAGAGAAAAGGACATCTCCTACGAGGCTACGAAGTCTATTTTGAACTATATCAAGGCAGGACAAGTCCTTTCTAGCAGCTCCTTCAAACCCTTGATCTTGTGGCTAACCTCCTAGAAAATAAGTGAATAAAATTATTAAATTTGTTTCATCTGGCATATTTGGAAAAAAAAATAACAATTGTATTTCTGATCGATTTTATTATTTAATCCTGATCGATATTTTAGTTTGGATTAGTCAGAAAAAGGAAAAAGAGAGCTTTTAGTCTCACAATCAGAATTTCTTTTACTGTTATCCAAAACACCAAACAAATTTAATAGCAGACATTATTTTTTTTCGATATTTACCGGCTGTAGCGAGAGAGAGAGAGAGAGAGAGAGAGAGAGAGAGAGAGAGAGAGAGATTAACTAGACGGGGGTGAGAGAGAGAACGAGAGAGGAAGACAGAATTATAGAGAACGCGGGGGAGAGAAAGAGAAAGAGAGAGCGAGAGAGAGAACAAAAGACCTATTAACAATCTGAAGTTTCACTCAACCTAGGCAGGTTGAACGTGCTTTTTCAGAAGGAGGAAGTTTCAAGGGAATATAAAATTCACAAGTGATCTAAGTCGTTGCATTCCTCCATCAGAGGGGCATGACAATATTAGGTTTTTGCGGTTCTTTGCAGAGAGGTGTCACCGTAACCCTTTCACACAGCGCCTGTATTCCCAAATGGTACTGACCTGGCTCAAAGTTCCTTAACGTTGGTGATCTAATGAGAACTGGTGTGTAAACGTGGTTATGAGAAAAGGTGAGAGTGATAGAGAGAGAAAGAAGAAAGTGAGAGTGATAAAGGGAGAGAAAGAAGAGAGTGATAGAGAGAAAGAAGAAGTGAGAGTGATAGAGAGAGAAAGAAGAAGTGAGAGTCATAGAGAGAGAAAGGAGAAAGTGAGAGTGATAGAGAGAGAAAGAAAAAGTGAGAGTGATAGAGAGAGAAAGAAGAGAGTGATAGAGAGAAAGAAGAAAGTGAGAGTGATAGAGAGAGAAAGAAAAAGTGAGAGTGATAGAGAGAGAAAGAAAAAGTGAGAGTGATAGAGAGAGAAAGAAGAGAGTGATAGAGAGAAAGGAGAAAGTGAGAGTGATAGAGAGAGAAAGAAAAAGTGAGAGTGATAGAGAGAGAAAGAACAGAGTGATAGAGAGAGAAAGAAGAAGTGAGAGTGATAGAGAGAGAAAGAAGAGAGTGATAGAGAGAAAGAAAAAGTGAGAGTGATAGAGAGAGAAAGAAGAAAGTGAGCCATTTGTTATTGGTTTATGTCAATTGACGAGATGGCTCAATCGGTTAACGCACTATACTTATAAATAGTGGTTATGAGTTCAAACCTTGTGTAGAAGATTCATAAATTAATGTAGATAGTACGAATAGTTGTGTTTAGTGACTTTGATAAAATTTAAACTGGCGTAATGGAAACATATTAAAGGTATTTGCAGCTTCTCTTCCAATTTTCGGATTTTAATCATGAAAAATCACGCTTCATTTCCTTTTGACGGATTGATTATTGCTATTTCTTCTGATGACTTAAGGGCATAATAGATTCACTGATTGATATAATAATTATATATATATATATATATATACAAAGAGAGAGAGAGCGAGAGAATAAATGACAAAAAACTATATTCCAAAATTCATGATGTTGACCATCTTATAATTTATTCCTTTAATTGAGTTGGCTTTTACAATTCTTGACAGTATCTGTTTCGTAACGCAAAATAAATCACTTAATTATTAATATTAATCAGTGAAACTATTATACTCAATTCAAAATGGCGTAATGAAAATATATTAAAGGTATATGCAGCCTCTCTTCCAATTTTCGGATTTTAATCATGTCGAATCACACTTCATTTCGTTTTGGCGGATTGATTGTTGCTATTTCTTCTGATGAGTAAAGGGCATAATAGATTCACTGATTGATATAATAATTAAGTGATTGGTTTTGCGATACGAAACAGATACTGTCAAAAAACTATATTCCTAAATTAATAATGTTCACCATCTTATAGTATAGATAGTCAACATCATGAATTTAGGAATATAGTTTTTTGTTATTTATTCACTATATTGCTCTGTAATCACATTGAGCTTCTTAAATAAGGATTGGTATATATTGTAAGAAAATATATATTTCTACAGAATACATACATAGTTTTTCTATAAGCCATTCATTTCTACATTTTTCCTCTCCCCACAATACTTCGGAGTGTCAGGTTTAGAAAGAATTATATTTTTTCTTTCTCCATAATTCTGTTTAAAGTTTTAGAGAAATCCTTTTAAGTCATTTTCACCCACCCCTTCTTTTTTCTAGAAAATTGCTATAGATTACGATAAATTTTATTAAAGAACGCTAAATGATGATAATAATAATAATAATAATAATAATAAGAAGAAGAAGAAGAAGAAGAAGAAGAAGAAGAAGAAGAAGAATGATAATAATAATAATAATAATAATAATAATAATAATAATAATAATAATAATAATAATAATAATAATAATAATAATAGAGGACTGGTTTGTATAGAAGACTGTGAATGTCACCAAAAAAGAACTAGAAAATGCATACTGCAGAACAATGAAAGGATAATAATGGCGGCGAGATACACTGAAAAAAAAAAACAACAAAACAGAAAACAGAGAGACAAAGGATAAGACGAGAAAAGGAAAGTGGGAAGAGAAACAACTACACGAACGATTCATAAGAATGACAAAAGATGAGAATAGGGAAAACATGGATGCAAAAAAGAACACGTAAACTGAGAAACCTAATCCGTAATAAGTGCAGCACAAGATAACTCGAAAAGAATCAACCATATCAAAGCAAAGATCGACAAAACGCAAGCAAATAACAAATGTAGACTCTGTGAACAAATAGACGAAACAATAAACCATAAAATAAGCGAATGCAGCAAACTGGCCCAAAATGAATACAAGAACAGGTACAACGAAGTGGGGAGAGCAGCACTCTGGGAATTCTGCAAACAACTGCATTTCGAACGCACAGATAAACGGTACAAACATAAGCTAGCAACAGTACTCGAAAACAAGAATCATAAAATCCTATGACACATGGGCATGCAAACAGACACACCCATTAATACACGAAGAGCGGATGTCGTAATAATAACCAAGAAAGAAAAGTTCTGTCATATCGTAAACTTTGCTGTCCAAGCTGACCACAGGATGAATATTAAAAAAAAGGAGAAACGAAACAAATACATAGCTAGAGAAATGAAAGGGATATGGACGGTGACGAAAATCAAGTGGGAGCACTAGGAACAATTCCGAAAAGCTTTGAAAAAAGAATGGGAGAAATTGGAATCAGAGAAATGGTTGGAAAGATACAACGACTAATAATAATGAAAACAGCTAAAATATTAAAGAAAACCCCCTTGAATGCGGAGACTAATACACATGAGCCACATGCGCGGGCCGGACAAACTGCTGAAGGGACAAAACGTGAAGAAGCGTTACATGGAACAAAAACATTTAAGCTGCATATCTTCACCGTACTCCAGAAGTCAGTTCTGCTTAGCACAGCAAGCATCCTACGCCAAGTGCTTTCCATCTCGTTGACTCTTTGATTATGCTCACTAACTTTCGTGTAAAAGTCCGTTCTTGACTGAAAAAAAACTTATGTAAAACATCACAACACTGTGAAGTTCACTAGGGCCAATGCCGAAAAACTTTGAAAAAAGGATGGGAGAAATTGGAACCAGAGGAATGGCTGCAAAGATACGACTAACGATAAGGAAAACGGGTGAAATATTAAAAAAAAAAAAAACTACCTTAAATGCGAAGAATAATACACATGAGCCACATGCGTGATCCAGACAATCTGCTGCAGAGGAAAAATATGAAGAAGCTTTATAGGGAATAAAGAACAATGAAGCTGCATATCAACAAGTTCTACATCCCCATCACGCATCCCCTACTATTGCCCCTATCACCGTTCTCCCCCCCCCCTCCCATAAAAAAGTGTGAAACCAAATAGTCAAGAAGGGTCAAGGAGGAGGGAAAGACCGAGGAGAGAGCGATGACCAGACCTCCGCTGGACAAGCGCGAAGAGAACTGGGACCTTGGGGGAGGCTTAGAGCCACTCACATTCCAGTACAGACCAATGGCCGCTGCCAGCGATAAATCAATGGTAAGAGACTGTTGCGATAACGCAAATTTATTTGCAAATACTATCGAAGGAGGTGGAGAGTGCTGGAGGCCTTGGGAGACTTGTTGTGATTCAGCTTCCAGGAAACACGACAAGTTTTCAATCAGACCTATGATGACCTCTGTGAAAGCTCTATGTGAGCCAATAATA
Source organism: Euprymna scolopes (assembly GCF_053919585.1). Classification (NCBI taxonomy): domain Eukaryota; kingdom Metazoa; phylum Mollusca; class Cephalopoda; order Sepiida; family Sepiolidae; genus Euprymna; species Euprymna scolopes. The sequence goes on from NC_136523.1 coordinate 3,801,433, forward strand.
ATAATAATAATAATAATAATAATAATAATAATAATAATAATAATAATAAATGGGCAAATAAAGCAACTTCGAAAGGACCCCAGTAGAGTGCAAGCTGTCGTAGAAAGAAAACTCAAAAGTCAGAGCGGATGCGATAAATTGAATTAAAAATTTAACATACAACAAAAAGGTTTTCAGTGTAAAATTGAAGAACTGAAACAGCGTATCACAACTAAAACTGCCAAAATTAAACGCTACAGCGACAGAATTGAGCAATATCGCCAGAATAAACTGTTTGAGAATAACCAAAAACCTTCTTTTTAATCAACTAGAAGGAATTGGAAGACGGAAAGACGTTGTAGCCAATGCTGATGAATCGCGTGTATTTTGGAAAGGCATCTGGGAAAAGGAAGAAAAACACCAAGAAGATGCAGAATAGATCAAAGACATTGAAAGAGAGGTGTTCTCTAGAATGGAGTAAAAAATGAACATAACAGTCACCGTGGAAATGCTGAGAGCGTAGGCTAAGAAGCTTTCAAATTGGAAAGCGCCTGGACATGACGGAGTCCAGGGATACTGATTTAAAAACCTCCCAGCTCTCCACTCGCTTTTTGCAACAATGCTAAACGACTGTTTAATGACGATTAACTTCCCTGGTTGCTGACAAAGAGAACTACAGTTCTGATTATGAAGGATAAGACAAAAGGGGGTGAAGTGACAAACTTTAGACCAATCACTTGCCTCTCAGTTATGTGGAAACTTTGAGCATACTGTCTGAAAGTATCTCTGATCATTTGGAGCAAAACAATGTGTTGCCTGAAGAACAGAAAGGCTGTCGAAAAAAAGATCACGAGGCACCAAGGATCAACTTCTGGTCGATAAAATGATTCTAAGAATTTGCAAAAGAATATGTACCAACCTTGTCATAGACTGGGTCGACTATAAGAAGGCATTCGACATGGTTCCGCATTCATGGATACTCAAGTGTTCATAAATTTTCGGAATAACCCTTAACATCTGAGCATCTATAACAAATAGCATGAGGAATTGGGAAACCAATTTAACTTCAGGAAATGCTGTATTAGGCAA
>NC_136523.1:3805000-3845000 GCF_053919585.1 Euprymna scolopes
AAGTGGCTATTTGTAGCAGCGGGATGTGAGCATGTTTATATAACAATAAACAAGTATTATCAGCTCTTTTTATTGAGCACTATCTAACAACCTCGTTGAATTCATTAGTCCATTACTTTTGAATATAAAAAAAACCCCGAGTATATATATATATATATATATATATATATATATATATATATATATATATATATATATATATATATATATATATATATATATATATATATATATACAAAGTATTTCTTCAAAACTCCGCGGGTTAAGGACTATCCACTTATCTAATGTTTCCTTTTCAGATTAAATGTTTTTAACTCATTTCAAAGTGTTTTTTAACATGTTTTATTAACTGTTTGCTCGTATTATAAGCTCTATCTCCTATTTCGTTTTATCGAGCTTTTACATTTGGCTGAGATAACTTTATAAATATTAATTCTGTAATATTTATAATATACTTTAATTTTCCATCTTGGATCATTTTGGTAAATTTAATTGTAATTTTTATTTTATTTTATATATATATATATATATATATATATATATATATATATATATGTATGTATGTATATACATATGCGTGTGTGTGGGGGGATGAGTGTGAGAGAGAGTGTGTGCTAGAGAGAGAAAATAAAAGCTAATGAAAGCGAGGAAAACGAGAAAATTTAAAGAGAGAGGAATAGGAGGGAAGTAATATGGTTGAAAAGGTGACAGAATTTGCAAAAAAATACCAACCTCGCAATGGGTAATAACAAAAGGGAAAAAAACATGCATATAAATAATGTATACACACACACACACACACGCACACACACGCACACACGCACACACACACACACACACACACATATATATATATATGTATATATATATATATATATTTTATAAAGCCCCCCCTCTTGGGTTGAGCACTATCGTAAATAATCTGACTCACTACTTAATTTGGCTGAAAAAATGCGAAGCTCGCGGTTTGTTTACAAACAAACGTTTGAGCACTTTACGAGTGGCGGACGGATGTTTATTTAAATAGACATTCGGACAGATTAATTACGGCCACCGCTTCCGTAGTCAGGGGGTAGAACTGCCTACTGTCATCACGACGGTTCTAGGTTCGATCCTCGGCTTGGGATAGGTGTTAGTGTAGCGGCACTGATGAGTTGTGAAACAACGAAACAGAACTGTATGTCGATTACTAAAATATATTTTATATATATATATATATATATATATAGAGAGAGAGAGAGAGAGAGAGAGAAAGAGAGAGAGAAATTGCTTTTTCAATTATATTTCACCCTTTCTTTCTGCCAATCCTTATATATATATGTGTGTGTGTGTGTGTATGTGTGTGTGTGTATGTAGGTGTGTGTATAGTGACCCACTTAAAAGTAGCCCAGAAAATGTAGTAGAGAAGAGGAACATTTCTTTATTGTTTAGACATCCTGTAATGTTATAAAAGATGCTGGAAGTTCTCCCCGTTGGCATCTATGCATTTGGGGGCACGTTTACAACGTTTGTAGATCTTCTCTTATAGCATTGGTAAGCATTGGTAATGTTGTCCTTTAGTTGGTGTAGATTGTGATGATTATTTGCATAAACTTTTTGTTTTAAAGTCTCCCAAAGATAAAAATCACGTGATGACAAGTCCGGGTAACGTGGTGGCCATCATAGCCCTTAGCTTATTGTTCTCTCTTCCATAAACATGTCATGAACTCGTATCAGTGATCTGTGAGCCGTGTCGCATGTAGCGCCATCTTGTTGGAAAAAGAATTGCATTTTGTCTTGTGGTGTCAAAACTTGGGTTGAAAGAAATTCTTTATTATTAGTGGACTGGTCTGGTGCTTGTGATTTTCTGCTCAACCCAGAGGCAATAACTCGTACTATCATTTGACGGTTGACAAATTATTTCCTTTTACTCTGGTTCACTTCCGTTCATTTTTTGTTAGTCGTGTGCAGTTAGAATTCATTTTCACTTTGTACACAGATAAACAAACACGGCTGCGTAATTTCTATAGCCATGTGCACAGGAAACGGAGCTATTAAACCTGGCATCGTGGTATGGAACAAGAAGGAACAAGATGCAACCTTCGTAAAAGTTTGTGTCCCCAATAATGCTGGCTTAAACAGTGTTGAGCGAAATACCAATGTCTTGTGTACGACATCAAAGAAACTGGAATCTTAGGAAGACCTCCATCATTCCAGTAAGCATAGGAACAACCGGACTCACGAAAAATAATTTCAAAAACTACTTTGCGAATATAGCCGGTGAACCAAGTGCAAATCAATTGTACTTATCGGGAGGATTCGAATCTTAAAACTATCCTTCGGTTAAAATGTCTGAAGTAAGCGGTGAATGTTTGGAATCCGGTAGGATCCACCATCCCCAGCGAAAACAGTTTTAGCAATAAAAATGGAAGTTCGTTTATTCCGTGTTCTGCAAGGTTGAGAGTGATCTTAACATTATCACCACGCAAAATTTAAGAAACAACTGAGTTCTTACCCTCCAAGCTGGGGGCTTTTATCAGCCTCAAATCTCGCCCAGTTACCTGGGCTTATCACATTCTTTGTCCTTCTGCATAAAGACAGGTACACTTCTTTTCTTTTGCCCCGTGTACTTTTTTGCAGTGGTACTGTTACTGGGTCTCCATTCGAAGTATTATCAATAGAGACATCATCTTCAGTTATGATGGGTGTCTATTCTCATGGTTCTTCTCCAGTTTTCACAAATCTCTCACTCGCATTCTCTAAGGGCATGTGAGAACAGACTGTCAGTGGACCTGGTCCCACTATAGGTCGCAGATTTTTTACATGGCGTGGCTTTCCGTCAACCGATATGTTCTGTGCACTGGTAATTCCGGTCACACATCCTACTCCATATTTTGTGGTACATCTTCCATGTGCCAACACTCGGTCACCCTGTCTGAAGACCGTCTGCTAGTGACTATTTGTCGGTGCTGATGTTCCATTGATTCTTTTCAGCTGTTTGCAGTACTGATAGACCATATTGGCAGGTGCTGTGGCAGAGTACATGTCATCCTTTGACGTGACATTGTACCAATATACTTCTTCTGGTATAATACACTTTTTTCTAGTGGCAATCCGTTTAACAGTTCTCTGAGATCATTCGTTGATGGCATTACCAGAGGCGACGTATGCACAGCGGAATCGAAGCTGGACTTTCTATTCATCTAGGAAAATTTTTAAATAGCTGGTCCGAAACGCAGTGTCATTATCCGTGAGTATTTCTGTCAGCGGGCCTCGATCATATAAAACATTCCTCAGTTGGTTGATTATACTTGTCGCTTTTGGTTGATCAGAGCCGGGTACTTTTGTTTCAACTTTTCGTAGCCCCGCTCCAGTTGCTTACATTCGGCACTGATGGCACTGATAAGAACAAACTCAAAATTTATATTATTTTATTGGAATTCATTATTGAGATGAGTATTATTAATTAATTTATTTATTGCGGACTATTAGCCTCATCTTTCTTAGTTGTTGTTTCACGACGCTTCGGCCAACTATTCCTTTGCCCTTCGTCAGGTGGTAACCGCAATGGGATTAGTAATTCCGAATCTCCTAACTGCATCCTCAACAATTACTGCCTTCCATAGTTGTAATCATCTCACCGCGTTTTGGCCAAGTGAGCCTCTGGTCGGCTTTGGGTAAGAGTAAAACCGCTATCTTCAGACAATTCTCACCTGGAACCGCAGAAGAAACGCCGCGAAACAACAAGAAAGATGAGAATTCGCAATAAATTAATTAAACTCAAAATTCTTTCAAAGTTTCACCAAAGGTACAATATGATTTTCTTGCTGAATCGATCTTTCTTTGGAATCGACGGTGTCTCTTGCCATCTGAACGCATCGCTTGTCTCGATTGTGCTGGATCAGATGGGCCTATATCTCGTCTGATGTCAAAATGCGCTTCCAAAACCGATCATCCAATAGATTGCTGAGTAATTGATTGAAAATTTGAACTTGTCTGTTGGCTTGTGCTTCGGTGAGTTCGTGCGGATTTTGGCGCAGCTTTTTGTGAACAAAATCAAGTTGCTTCAAGTCTCAGTGGGTTTTTGGGATTTGACAACTTCAAGCTCATCAACCAATTTTCGAGTGCTCGATGAAGGCGCAATGTCCAATCCGGTTTGCAAAACTCCATCTCGAACGAGACTTAACACTATATTTGCTTGGAATATCTGGACTTATAATGTGAAGATATTACGTTACTCTAGTAATATTGCTTGCAGGAGATTTCAAAAAGTTTCAAGACTCATGTCGCCAGAATCGAAACGCTTGTATCAATTTGAGATCGCCGCATATGCAATTGTTCCTTCACCTGGAATAGGGCCGACCACTTCCCTAGATGAGTTCATAATTAATGGATACTCCAATTTAACAGCTAAATCTGACTCCCAAGATCGCCATGGGCATGGAATATGTGCCTACATTAAGGATGGCTTCCCATGTGGCAGGGATATCTCTAGAGAAGATCCTAATTTACCCTATATGTGCTTCAGGGTTGCACTTGCTAACACCACTGCATTTATATTTGCCCTCTATAGGCCCCACAACAGCGGAGTTACTATCTTTAAGAGCATATCTGAGAAAATAGACCACATACTGTCTTCACATCCCTCGGCTAACATCCACATCTGTGGTGACTTCAACGTCCATAACGTGGAATGGCTGACCCATTCAAATAAGACAGATAATGAGGGGAGGTTTTGTCATGATTTTGCCATTGCTTATGACCTCACTCAGATTGTTCGCGAACCCACCCGTGTGCCCGATACACCCAATCAATATGCAAGCCTCTTAGACCATTTTCTTTCAACTTCCCCTGAGCTATGTTCATGTACCGTTCATTCTCCTTTAGGATCCTCCGACCACTCCGTCGTATCAGTTAAGATAAAAACAAAATGTAAGAAGCCATCAGACGTACCCCTCCACCGTACTGTATACCGATACTCTATGGCTGGCTGGGATAGATTCCGTACATTCATATCTGATTTACCTCTGCACTCCATGTTTAAAAAGGAAGTGTCCTCTATAGTATCAGATCTGACCGAATGGTTAATTGTAGGCATAGACCAATTCATACCATCAAAAAAATTCCAACAAAAACCTAACAGCCAGCCATGGTTCTCCCCAGAATGTGCTGCTGCTATCGCGCACAGAAATCACTTTTTCCATAACTACCAACGTAATAGATGCACTGAGACTAAAGCTGCTTTCAGGACTGCCAGCAACCACTGTAAAAGAGTAATAAAAAATGCAAGAGAGTCTGTTAAATCCAAGGTAGCTGATCAGCGGCGTGGTTCCCACCAGTTTTGGCAAATAACAAATAGGATCCTGAACAGAAGTGTGCGTTCTATCCCAACCATTATCAATGGACCAGAGGTTATCTCGTCAGCGTCAGACAAGGCCAAACTATTTGCAAAGAACTTTGCAGCTAATTCTACCCTATGCGACGAAGGCCATCAACTCCCCATATTTCCTCCTATAACACAGAACAAGCTAGGTAATATACAAATATCCGTGCATGAGGTCGCCAAGCTAATAAAAAACCTAGATTCCAGTAAAGCAACTGGCCCTGATGGCATCCCAATTATAGTGTTAAAAAAGCTTCAACCAGAACTTGCTCCCATACTTACGAAACTATTTAAGCGCTGCCTTAAGGAGAAGTGCTTTCCGACCCCCTGGAAGACCTCATCAGTTTGCCCTGTATTTAAGAATTCAGGTGATAAGTCATCTCCCTCTCAATACAGACCAATAAATCTTCTCTGTGTTATGAGTAAGTTACTGGAATCAATATTAAATAGAGAAATAGTCAACCACCTCAGCAGAAACAACCTTCTTAGTGACACACAATATGGTTTCCGCTCTGCAAGATCTACCGCAGATGTGCTGACGGTTATATCCCACAGGATTAGTGAATCTCTTGACAAAGGCTTCCTTTCTAGGGCAATTGCTCTTGACATATCAAAGGCCTTTGACAAAGTATGGCATAAGGGTCTACTTCACAAGATTTCCAGCTACGGTATAACTGGAAATGTTTTCTCAATCATTAAATCATTTCTCTCCGATAGGCTCATAAGAGTAGTGGTAGATGGACAAAAATCGGAGGCCTGCAATATAAATGCTGGAGTCCCTCAGGGGTCAATCCTCGGCCCAACTCTCTTCCTGATCTACATCAATGACCTCCCTAAACACATACTTAAATCATTCGTTGACATCTATGCTGATGACACGACCATCTACGGCAACACATCAAAGGCTGTAAATGACGAAGTTCTCTCGGATTCTCTCTCCTCTGATCTCGAGCGCGTGGTTCAGTGGGGGAAGATGTGGCTAGTTACCTTTAATGCATCTAAAACCAAACTCCTATCCTTACATCATCAACGCTCTGATCCCCAGCTGGCATCAATTGTGATGGATGGCTCTCGTCTGGGTGAGGCCCCGTGTTTTGACAAGCTTCTGGGTTTGACCTTTACTCCTGATCTGAAATGGAACACGTACATCAAGTCTGTTGCCAAGGTCGCAGGAAAGATGGTGGGATCCTTCTACCGCTCCAGAAGATATCTCACTACTGATTCAATTCTCTATCTATATAAAAGCCAAGTACGGCCAAGGATGGAATACTGTTGCCATATCTGGGCAGGAGCTGCCAAAAACAGCCTATCATGCCTTGACAGAGTACAAAATAGACTTCGTGGTTTAGTGGGGGATGCCCTTTTCTCTACCCTGCAACCCCTCTCCCACAGAAGAGACGTTGCGAGCCTATCCTTGTTTTATCGTTATTTTCATGGCAGGTGCTCGTCTGAACTCCAATCCCTGGTCCCCCCTCGCCAAACTTTCACGAAAATCACCCGTCTAGCTGAATCCACTGTGAAAAATTTCCCCCACTCTATATCTGTGCCTAAATCAAAACGCGGATTTCATGAGCAAAGCTTCTTTCTTAGAACTGCACGCCTGTGGAACTCTGTTCCGTCTGCCTGCTTCCCTCCGGACTACAACTTGGATGTCTTCAAGTCTAATGTTAACAAATTCCTAATGAACCGCCCCCCTAATTAAACACTTCATAAAATCTCCTCACTAACGTGATGTACTTGCAATAACCCTTATCTCTGAGTGGCTTCCGGGCCTTGATAAGTGCTGATCACTGTGTAAAAAAAAAAAAAAAAAAAAAAACCTTCGGCAGTACGAATTTCTTCTGCGGATTTACTGATTGAAAGACCTCGCTTCCAGCAGTATCGAATCAAACCTTACAGCTTAATTTTATCAGTTGCCACTTAGAATAAAAAGTGAACATCATTATAACAATATAAAGACAAAAAAATAATAATAATTAAAAATTGCATAAATCCAGGTACACTTCCTGCGTTTTCTCCTTTTTCTTTTTTTTTTTTTCATGTGCAAGAGACAGAAAGAACACGCCGGTAAGGCTATTTGGGACATTGCTACTACAATTCCGAAAATATCTCTTTAAAACTAAGTCTAAAACAAAATTAGAGCGACGTTTTTTCTTATTTATTTCAATAAGGATGAATAATTTGTATTATTTTGATTGTGTCCGAATACTCACCTGATCTTTGTTCTTATTTTCACAAGGTTTCGTCCGATGTAACTTAATACCATTTTAAAGTGAATCTTGTCGAACTGGGGAATCTTCATATAGAATACACAGATGCATAATGGATTCCCAACTGAACCTTTAATTTAATCTAGGACCAAGTACAAATATAAATTAATAGACACGTGACACAACAGAATAACTCTCTTCTAGAGTTTGGCGGTTCAATCCTCACTAAAAGCGATAACTACGAAATATATATAATAATAACAATATATAATAATATATAATAATAATTATTATTAATAATGAATGCAATTCCACGACCCATATATAAAGTTGTGTCTTTTTTAAAAAAATAGAAAAGGGATTTTTAATGTGAATATCAATACAAAAAAAGTTATAGTATATATATATATATATATATATATATATATATATATATATATCTTTATTTTTGTCTTTATTTTGTTTTATATCCCTCTCTTTCTTTTTATTTCCTTTTGTCTCTATTCTTTTTTATATCTTTATCCCTTTTCTTTCTCTCTCTTTCGTATTCTTTATCTTTCCTTTTCTCTGCGTTTCTTTTTTTATCGATTGTTTTACCTCTCTTCTCCTCTCAATTTCTATTTATTACTCTTTCTGTTTATGTGTATGTTTATGTATGCATTTGTATATGTTTATGTATGTATTTGTAAATGTTTATGTATATAATTGTAAATGTTTATGTATATATTTGTAAATGTTTATGTATGTATTTGTATATGTTTATGTATGTATTTGTAAATGTTTATGTATGTATTTGTAAATGTTTATGTATGTATTTGTAAATGTTTATGTATGTATTTGTAAATGTTTATGTATGCATTTGTAAATGTTTATGTATGTATTTGTAAATGTTTATGTATGTATTTGTAAATGTTTATGTATGTATTTGTAAATGTTTATGTATGCATTTGTATATGTTTCTGTATGTATTTGTATATGTTTATGCATGTATTTGTATATGTTTATGTATGTATTTGTATATGTTTATGTATGTATTTGTAAATGTTTATGTATGTATTTGTAAATGTTTATGTATGTATTTGTAACTGTTGATGTATGTATTTGTAAATGTTTATGTATGTATTTGTATATGTTTCTGTATGTATTTGTATATGTTTATGCATGTATTTGTATATGTTTATGTATGTATTTGTAAATGTTTATGTATGCATTTGTAAATGTTTATGTATGTATTTGTAAATGTTTATGTATGCATTTGTAAATGTTTATGTATGTATTTGTATAGGTTTATGTATGTATTTGTATAGGTTTATGTATGTATTTGTATATGTTTATGCATGTATTTGTATATGTTAATGTTTTTTTTTATTATTCAATTTTCACCCCAAACAAGGCACAGTGCCACTTTGAAGCAGGGGGCTACTATTAGGGAATTAATTAGCGGGGTCATTATGAAGGGAGAAGAGTAGAAAGATGTTTGTTAACATTACACTTGAACTTCTGCATATCATTGCAGTTGGGAAAGCAGAATCCCGAAAGGGAGTTCCAAAGACCCGCAGTTCTGGGGAAGAAACTATTGGAGTAAAAGGCTTTCTTGCACCTAGGGATCTCCACTGTAAAGGGATAAGACTTAGTAGCTTGTCGGGTTTGTCGGGGGTAGTTACGTCGGGGAGGTACAAGTGTTTGCAGTTCGTCAGAGCATTCACCATTAAAGTATTTGTAGAACAGGCAGAGGGATGCAACATCTCGTCGATGGGACAGAGGTTGAAGCCTAGATGACAGTTCAGGACCTATCAGGTTGGCGACTCTTTTTTTAACCCTGTCCAGGAGCGAGAGACAAGCAGCAGATGCACCAGCCCAGATGTGACAACAGTACTCCATACATGGGCGAATGGTTGCCTTATAGAGGTATAGGATACTGGCAGGCGTAAGTAGTTTTCTAGCAAGGTAGAGGGAGCCAACCTTCCTTGCAGCAGCCTTGGCAATGCTCTCAATGTATCTATTCCAGTTCATATTCCCTGTAAACGTTAGGCCGAGGAGTTTAAAAGAAGTACTTTCAGGCAATGTGTTCTTGGCCATTGCTATTGGTGGTAGAGAAGGTTTCTTGTAGTTATTGAAGGAAACAAGCTTAGTCTTAGCAGCATTGAATGTGACCAACCATTTTTGTCCCCATTCCACTACGGATTGGAGGTCATCCTCTAGTGTTTCTGCCATTTTCTTGGATATGTGTTCATTTGTTTTCCCCTCATATCTGTTATAGAGAGTGGTGTCATCGGCAAATATACCCATCTCCGAAACAATTTTGTCAGGGAGGTCGTTTATGAATATCAGGAACAATAGAGGTCCAAGGATAGACCCCTGAGGCACTCCCGCATTTATGTCATATTGTTTGGATGTACGTCCGTCGAGGACAACTTTGATTTTTCTATTACTTAAGAAGGATTTAATTACGTTATGAATTCTTCCAGTGATTCCATATGATCTAATTTTCCTTAGAAGACCATCGTGCCATACCCTGTCAAAAGCCTTAGATATATCAAGGGCCACCGCTCTACCCTCCCCTGTTTTATCCAATGAACGGTATATACGTTCAGAAACTACAGTTAAGATATCTGCTGTTGAACGGGCTTGCCTGAATCCATATTGTTTGTCAGTCAGGAGTTTAGCAGCTGTTAGGTGTTGGACTAGGGCTTGATTAACTAAGGACTCAAATATTTTGGCGAAAAGCGGGAGGAGGCTAATGGGGCGATAATTTAGTGGGTCAGTTCTTTCACCAGAATTCTTCAAGACTGGTACCACAGAGGCGGTTTTCCAGCAGTCGGGACAACAAGATTCGTTAAGGCATTTATTGTAAAGTTTGGACAGAACTGGAGCAACCTCGGCAGAGCATTTTTTTAATAGCACAGCCGGGATGAGATCTGGTCCACATGCTTTAGAGGTGTCTAGGTTTTTTATAATAGCATGTACCTGAGAAGGGGTGATTTTCAAATCGTCAAGTGTGGCGTCTGTTCGCAGCGGAAAATCAGGGAGTGAGTGGTGTATACATTTGTATATGTTTATGTATGTATTTGTATATGTTTATGTATGTATTTGTATATGTTTATGTATGTATTTGTATATGTTTATATATGTATTTGTATATGTTTATGTATGCATTCGTGTATGTTTATGTATGTATTTGTATATATTTATGTATGCATTTGTATATGTTTATGTATGTATTTGTATATGTTTATGTATGTATTTGTATATATTTATGTATGCATTCGTGTATGTTTATGTATGTATTTGTATATATTTATGTATGCATTTGTATATGTTTATGTATGTATTTGTATATGTTTATGTATGTATTTGTATATGTTTATGTATACATTTGTGTATGTTTATGTATGTATTTGTATATGTTTATGTGTGTATTTATATATATATATGTATGTATTTATATATGTTTATGTATGTATTTGTATATGTTTACGTATGTATTTATATATGTTTATGTATGTATTTGTATATGTTTATGTATGTATTTGTATATGTTTATGTATGTATTTGTATATATTTATGTATGCATTTGTATATGTTTATGTATGTATTTGTATATGTTTATGTATGTATTTGTATATATTTATGTATGCATTCGTGTATGTTTATGTATGTATTTGTATATATTTATGTATGCATTTGTATATGTTTATGTATGCATTTGTATATGTTTATGTATGTATTTGTATATATTTATGTATGCATTCGTGTATGTTTATGTATGTATTTGTATATATTTATGTATGCATTTGTATATGTTTATGTATGTATTTGTATATGTTTATGTATGTATTTGTATATGTTTATGTATACATTTGTGTATGTTTATGTATGTATTTGTATATGTTTATGTGTGTATTTATATATATATATGTATGTATTTATATATGTTTATGTATGTATTTGTATATGTTTACGTATGTATTTATATATGTTTATGTATGTATTTGTATATGTTTATGTATGTATTTGTATATGTTTATGTATGTATTTGTATATGTTTATGTATACATTTGTGTATGTTTATGTATGTATTTGTATATGTTTATGTATGTATTTGTATATGTTTATGTATGTATTTGTGTATGTTTATGTATGCATTTGTATATGTTTATGTATGCATTTGTTTATGTTTATGTATGCATTTGCGTATGTTTATGTATGTATTTGTATATATATGTTTATGTATGTATTTGTATATGTTTATGTATGCATTTGTTTATGTTTATGTATGTATTTGTACATGTTTATTTATACATTTGTTAATGTATTTATTTGTATGTATGACTTGCACACGAATACAAATTCATATGCATTTTTATATGTTTATGTATGTATTTTATCTGTTTATGTATGTATTTGTATATGTTCATGTATACATTTGTATATTTTTATGTATGCATTTGTATGTTACAGTATGCGTTCATGTATGTTTATGTATGTACTTGTATATGCTTATGCATGTATTTGTATATGTTTATGTATACATGTGTATATGTTTGTGTGTATTTGTATATGTTACTCTATGCATTTGTGTATGTTTATATATGTATTTGTATGTATGTATACATTTGTGTATGTTTATGTATGTATTTGTATATGTTTATGTATGTATTTGTATATGTTACTGTATGCATTTGTATATGTTTATGTATGTATATTATATATGCTTATGTATGCATTTGTGTATGTTTATGTATACATTTTTATATTTTTATGTATTTGTATATGTCACTGTATGTATTTATGTATGTATTTATTTATTTTACTGTATGCATTTGTATATGTTTATGCATGTATTTGTATATGCTTCTGTATACATTTGTATATGTTTCTGTATGCATTTGTATGTTAATCTATGCATTTGTATATGTTACTGTATGCATTTGTATATGTTTGTGTATGCATTTTTGTATGTTTTTGTATACATTTGTGTATGTTTATGTATACATTTGTATATGTTCACGTATGTATGTTTATATGTTTATGTATGTGTTTGTATATGCTTATGTATGTATTTGTATATGCTTATGTATATATTTGTATATGTTTATATTTGTATTTGTATATGTTTATGTATTTGTATATGTTTATGCATGTATTTGTATATGTTTATGTATGTATTTGTATATGTTTATGCATGCATTTGCATATGTTTATATATGTTTTTTATATATGACTAGCGAGCTACCCGGCGTTGCTCGCGATCGTATAAACAATGAGAAAATATAATTGGAGTTTGAAAATATTTGTTTATATTAGTAGAGAGGTATTTTAATGGCTATGTAGTATTTGGTGTTTTGTGCATTAAGTAGTTGCTATTTTGAGCATTAAGTAGTTACCATCTGATAATGAGCTTTTATTTAAAAAAGACCCTGGTCATATTAGAATTGAAATAGGCACAAACCTTAATAAAGACTTTTCATATCTATTTGCGTAAGTATACTTTGATAATTATGTTTCAGTTTAAAGAAATATGGTATAATAAAATTATGGGATGTTCGTTCGAGCCTGACCTCCATAGAATGGAAATATGTCACAAAGTTTAACAAAGTTTTTTTTAATATAGATTCACAGAATATTGTGATAAGTGTTTCAGTGTGAACAGGTATGGTATAATAAATTATGAGGTTTATCTATTTTATTTTTACTTTCATCATATACCATTCATTGGACAAAGCGGGGGATGGCAGAGCGGTAGCTCTAGATATATCTAAGGCTTTTGACAGGGTATGGCATGAAGGTCTGCTCAGAAAAATTAGATCATACGGTATCACTGGTAGAATACTTAACATAATTAAATCCTTCTTAGATAAGAGAAAAATCCAGGTTTTCCTCGACGGTCGTACATCTAAACTATATGATAAAAATGCGGGGGTGCGCCAGGGTTCTATTCTTGGACTTCTATTGTTCCTGATATTCAAAAATGACCTCCCCGACAAAATTGCTTCTGAGATGGGTATATATGCTGGTGACATTACACTCTATGGCAGGCACGACAGGAAGACGAATGAACACATTTCTAAAGAAATGGCAGAAACACTAGAGGAAGACCTCCAATCTGTGGGGGAATGGGGACAAAAGTGGTTGGTCGCGTTCAATGCTGCCAAGACTAAACTTCGTCGGTAAATGTATGAAATCACTCATAGTTTGATTTGTTTCAAATCGATGTTCGTGAAAATTTGATATTTGACATTTCTCGTGTATGGTATAATTATTTTGACCGGAAAATAAAGGTTTAACTGTGTGTAGCCCCACCCCCCCAACAAAAAACAAAAACAAAATACCAATGTTAAACTTGGATACTGTGCCCCCCTCCAAAAAAAAGAAAAGAAAAGAAGGATCTCAAACTTTCCATAACGCTCGGAAAAAATTAAACAGGAAAAAGAAAAATCGAAGGTAACAAAGCGAAATAAAATCGAAATTAATTACTAAATGGTATCCAAAAAAAGAAAAAAAAATGAACAAAAAATAACCATGTCAAACTTTCCAGAAAAATTGAAAAAATGTAAACACAAAAAAGAAAAGTTGAACTGAACGAAATCAAATGAACCGGAAATAAATATATACAAAATAACGATGTCAAACATTTCAGTAAGATAGGAAAAATGTCAACAGAAAAATATAACGGAACGAAACGAAATATAACAGAAAGTATGTAATATATGGTTCAAAAATAAATAAATAAAAATAAAATGGAAAGAATCTGTTTGTCATTTGTTTGTATTAGTGTAAAAATGTGTAAAAACATGTAAGTAATGTATTTATCTTTCCTAGTGTATAAATGTGAACAACGTATAAATAAGGGTGGTGCGTTTTCCCAATAGGAAGAAGTTCAGTTTTTGTAAGCAACTAATAACCCCGTAAACGGTGGGCGTCTGTAAAAGTTCCTCGTGAATGATCAAGCAGCGGTGTAAATGGGGAGCGGGAAAAAAGAAGGAATTTAATAGAGAGAAAAGATTTTAAAACTTCCATTAAATCTAACCGATTTGGGCAGTGGATTCTCACCAGAACAAATATAGGAATGGACGATTATCGAGAAAGTGTAGAGATAATAGGCCTATAGCACACTTCAGATAATGTGCCGCAGTTTGTGCACATCAGATCTGCATTAAATCTACTGATTTTTCAATCCTATTAAGGTCAAACTCACACGGGAAAAATGAGTTCATTTTATTTATATAAGGAAGAGAAGAGATTATGTATGTATTTGTATATGGTTATGCATGTATTTGTATATGTTTATGAATGTATTTGTATGTGTTTATGTATGTATTTATATATGTTTATGTATGTATTTATATATGTTTATGTATGTATTTATATATGTTTATGTATGTATTTATATATGTTTATGTATTTATTTATATATGTTTATGTATGTATTTATATATGTTTATGTAAGTATTTATATATGTTTATGTATGTATTTGTATATGTTTATGTATGTATTTGTATATGTTTACGTATGTACTTATATATGTTTATGTATGTATTTGTATATGTTTATGTATGTATTTGTATAAGTTTATATATGTATTTGTATATGTTAATGTATGTATTTGTATATGTTTATGTATGTATTTGTATATGTTTATGTATGTATTTGTATATGTTTATGTGTGTATTTGTATATGTTTATGTATGTAATTGTAAATGTTTATATATGTATTTGTATAAGTTTATATATGTATTTGTATATGTTAATGTATGTATTTGTATATGTTTATGTATGTATTTGTATATGTTTACGTATGTATTTATATATGTTTATGTATGTATTTGTATATGTTTATGTATGTATTTGTATATGTTTATGTATGTATTTGTATATGTTTATGTGTGTATTTATATATATTTATGTATGTATTTATATATATTTATGTATTTATTTATATATGTTTATGTATGTATTTGTATATGTTTATGTATGTATTTATATATGTTTATGTATGTATTTGTATATGTTTATGTATGTATTTGTATATGTTTATGTATGTATTTATATATGTTTATGTGTGTATTTGTATATGTTTATGTATGTATTTGTATATGTTTATGTATGTATTTATATATGTTTATGTATGTATTTGTATATGTTTATGTATGTATTTATATATGTTTTTGTATGTATTTATATATGTTTATGTATGTATTTATATATGTTTATGTATGTATTTGTATATGTTTACGTATGTATTTGTATATGTTTATGTATGTATTTATATATGATTATGTATGTATTTGTATATGTTTATGTATGTATTTGTATATGTTTATGTATGTTTTTGTATATGTTTATGTATGTATTTATATATGTTTATGTACGTATTTGTATATGTTTATGTATGTATTTATATATGTTTACGTATGCATTTATATATGTTTGTGTATGTATTTATATATGTTTACGTATGCATTTATATATGTTTATGCGTGTATTTGCATATGTTT
This sequence comes from Euprymna scolopes, assembly GCF_053919585.1. Lineage (NCBI taxonomy): Eukaryota > Metazoa > Mollusca > Cephalopoda > Sepiida > Sepiolidae > Euprymna > Euprymna scolopes. The sequence goes on from NC_136523.1 coordinate 3,821,072, forward strand.
ATGTATGCATTTGTATATGTTTTAAAATAATGGAAAGAATCTGTGTATATATATATGTATAGTTCTTCGTATAAAACTTCGAACGTAAAAGTAAGCAATATATTTGTCTTAGGGTAAAAATGTGAACAACGTAAGTCTAATCCTGGTGTATGTGTAAATTTGATATTTTAGATTCCTAAATGCGATAATTACAATGGTATAATTATTTTGACCGGAAAAGTAATTTCTAACCGTGGGAGCAGAAATAAAAAAAAAATGTTTATGTATACATTTGTCATGTAAATGTATGCAGTTGTGTATGTTTATGTATGCATTTGTATATGTTTATGTATCTGTATATGTTTATGTATGTATCTGTATATGTTTATGTATGTATCTGTATACGTTTATGTATGCATTTATATATGTTTATGTATACATTTGTATATGTTTATGTATACATTTATATATGTTTATGTATGTATCTGTATACGTTTATGTATGCATTTATATATGTTTATGTATACATTTGTATATGTTTATGTATGTATTTATATATGTTTATGTATGTATTTATATATGTTTAAGTATGTATCTGTATACGTTTATGTATGCATTTATATATGTTTATGTATACATTTGTATGTTTATGTATGCATTTGTATATGTTTATGTATGTATTTGTGTATTTTATATGTGTATTTGTATATGTTTAAGCATGCATTTGTGTATGTTTATGTGTACAGTTGTTATGTGTATGTATGCAGTTGTGTATGTTTATGTATGCATTTATATATGGTTATGCATACATTTGTATATGTTTATGTATGTATTTGTATATGTTTGTGTATGTGCTTTTATATGTTTATGTTTGTATTTCTATATGTTTATGTATGTATTTGTATACGTTTATGTATGCATTTGTGTATGTTTATGTGTGAATTTGTATATGTTTATGTATGTATGCCTATACGTTTATGTATAAATTCGTATGTTTTATGTATACATTTGTATATACAAGGTCATTTATTAAGTAAATAATTTCAAATATTTCAAATACGGTAAAGTGACTGCAGCGTTTACTATTTAAATTTAAGATGAAATAAAACTATAATGTTATATATAAGAATAGACAGTGCCTACTATATTTTTCAACATTTTTACAATTAAGAATGAAAATATCGTTTACGACGGGTGTTAGGGTTAGAGTTAGGGTGTGTGCCACGTTATGTTTTTAACGTAATTTTTTAAAAATGTTTGTACATATTGCATAGTAACAGAAGACTCAACATTGTTCGGGGTTAAATACAGATCACTTCTATGTAATTTTTCACTCTATTTGTTACACCATATTGCTTTCTATATTTACTGTATATTCGAAAAAATCACTCGACTAGCTACAACCACTATATATTATGTTCCCCACTCTGTATCTGTGCCGTAAACGCACATTCAAAAACTTATTTTCACAAAAACCTCCCGACTTTGGAACACTGTTCTGCTGCTATGATTTCCGGTTGAACACAACATGGTAGCCTTCAAATCTAATGTAAACTAGTTCCTGTTAAACCGTCCTCATAAATAATCAAATTCTACCCAATTTACACCATAAGTGATTACTACACCACCATCTGACATTCATTAACCTTTATACTCGAGTTGTTTTCGGACCTTAATAAGGGATGAACCCCAAGTAAAAAAAAATCCCCTTTATAGTTGGAAGATTTCTTAATTAGTGTCTTGTACATACGGTTGAAATTTCATTCCAATTTCAAGTTCCTCTCACTAAGGATCACTTAGAGGTGGTCGCACATGGACAGTCGACACATATATAGTAACGTAGAGATTCGGGACCACTTCCTTTGTCTTCCCCGTGGAATTTACATCAAAACAGAATCGGAGTCATTGGCGTAGTAGATAAAGTACTTGCTAAAATTCAATTGAAAGGTACAGTCTTTTGGAAGCGACATTCGAAATGCAAGTGCGAATTCATGGTTGGCGGAATGAGAGCATGCTACCCTCGTGGATTAAGTAAAGGGTTTCGTTCGAAATTCCGTGCAAATTCTCGAATTTGACAAAAGAAATTCCGAGTTCGACAAGATACCAGAAGAAGATCGAAGGTTACATCGACCGAAACGCTTAAGATGAGAACATTAAGAAGAATCCAAATAATACGAATAATCAACCGTCACCCTAAAAAGTCAGAAACGAAATATGTTTTTGTTTACTTTATGTATGGTATAACTAAAGTTATAAGCATTGAACTTGACCCTTTGAAACATATATATATATATATATATATATATATATATATATATATAAGTATGTATGCATGTATTCTTTTCTTTAAAGATGGCACGTTAACAAAGATAGATACACAAGGATTTACTCATTTTCGAAACGTTTTTCTTTTATTGGTCACAACATTACGTACAATTGTTTCTACAATGCAAACCAATTGATACCAACTACTACGAATTTCAAGTTTATTCAATCTAAAAAAAAACAAATGCAGATTCATCCCGCTTGAAGCTTGTGTAGTTGAAAAAAGAAAAAGAACAAAGAACAAAATTAATACCCGCTCTATAAACTGGAAAGGCCCTATCAGTGGGCTGTGAAACTTTTTCATATTGTTTTTTTTTTCTACGCGATGGTGAAGCCCGATGTTGTGCAAATTACAATTTGATAAAGAGTTATATTCTTATATGCAAATACCAGGGACTGAAATAATTGTACGCAATGTTGCAACCAATGAAAGAAAAACTTTTCGAAATTTAGTAAATTCTTGTTTATCCATTTGTATTTACGTGTAATCTTTAAAAATATTTTATCTCTAATATTACACTATTGAGATATCTACATGAGAAGTTAATATTATTTATTCACTAGCGGAGGTACCCGGCGTTGCCCGAGTGTTTGTTTCCGAGACAGGGGGGGAGTTTTAAAATATGTTATGGTAGGTAAGTAGAAAGGATCAAACCCGGAGTCATGAGTAAAAGTAGGAAAATAAAGTGTGAAAAAAAACAAAAAAAAAACCATCTGCAACGTTAACAGTTCGGCCACCAAGAAAAGTCCATTCCAGTTGTTTAGGAAAAAAAAAAAACGACTACGGTAGGTCGGCGCGAACGTGAAAATATAATGTGAATTGTCCAGCACGCTAACCACTACGCCACAGAGCACTGCAGCTTAGTTTAGTGATTTTAAATAACTTCACATGAAAGAACTACGAAGCCAAACCGGTGTTCTCTTCTCAACTGTTCCTTGTGAACGATCCCCAAACGGTGTTAAGTGGTGGCAGGGGGAGGAGGAATTTATTAGAGAGAAAATATTTTACCACTTCCATTGATCTTAACCGATTTTGGCCGTGACTTCTCAGCAGAAAAAGTATAGAAATCTAAGATTATCGAGGAATTTGAGAAATAATAAGCCTATAATTGTTCTGCCGTTTGTGCATATTATATTTGCATGAAATATCTTGATTTTTAATCCTATTAATGTCAAAATCCCACGGGAAAAAATGAGTTCATTTTATTTATATAGAAGATAGATAGAAGATAGATAGAAGAAGAAGAATAGAAGAGAAGAGATAAGTAATCATTGTTCTTATAGTTAAATTATATATGAGAATATTAGCTATATATAAGTGTGTGTGTGTGTGTGTGTATGTGTGTGTGTGTGTGTGCATTATAGGTGTATACATATCTGACCGTTTCTGAAAAATTAATAGATAGATAGATAGATAGATAGATAGATAGATAGATGGATGGATATTCAATTTTTACTGGTCTGTATCTAACTTTTTATGACTTACCGGAATTCGTCCGCCATTGGCGGCACTTCGTTTGATTGCCTACAACGGAAAGAAAAAGAAAAACAACAATAAGAATCTAGTTACCAAATTCCCTCTACCCCCATCTCCGCACCGATGCTCATTGCGTATTCTTTCTGGCCTGCTCCGTTGTCCTTTCGAACCCACCTTCCCACCAGCTAACTGCGCAGAATCCGAAACAATCTGCATTTTAGTACACGTTCGGCAGGTAATTTTCCTTGGACAAGACGTGTCCGATAGGATGTCGGAAGGTGCAGGTATCCTGCCGCTCGGGTTTATAGCGGATGATGCGGCGTGGGAATTCTTGGGTTTCTTATTTTTGTCGGAGTTGAGTGGGTAGCGGGGCGAAAGGCGAGTTGGATGTTTTATAAACCCGAGCCCTGGGGAATGGTGGCAGGAAGCAGGTAACACTAAGCGTTTCATTGGTTCGAGTATTACGAGTCAACCATCCTGCTGGGGAGTAAAAGAAGGCGGCGTAAATGGTGGGAAAGTTTTAAGAAAGTGAATGGAGGAGATAGGGGGGGTGAGAATTGTTATAAAAGAGGCGAAGTGAGAGGAAGAAAGGTGAGAGATGATAAAGTAAAGAGAAGAGACAAAAGGAGGAGGAGGAGGAGGAGGAGGAGAGGGCAAAGATATTGAAGTGGAAAAGAAGGTTGCGAAAATGGTGGCTAAAAACTGACGAGGAAGTTTTAAGAAAGCTTCTATTTATTTGGTTCCCCACGAGGACAAAATTAGACACAAGGTTGGATTTTAATATTCGGAAGTTCTCCCTCCCCAAAAAATTTAAACAAAAAACTGCCTCAGTATAGAAAGGACTTCTTCACTGAGCAATACTGTGTAGCATTAGAACGGATACTACACTTTGTTCCTAGCCAAAAAGGCGAAAGTGAAGAGAGATAGAGAAAATGAAAGAGATAGATAGAGAGAGAGAGAGAGAGAAATAGATAATAAAATACAGAGAAAAATGATATAAAAAGAGAGAGAGGGGGAATTACACAAGAGAAGAGGCGAGAAGAAGGACGAGTGAAAAGTGTGACACAAGAGGAGAGGTGAGCGGAATAAAAAGTAAGATATGTTACACAAAACAGATGGAATGGGAAGATAAGAGGGAAAAGGATTACACAATAGAGAAGGTGGGAGGAAGAAAAGTAAAGGATGCTAGAAAAAAGGGTAAGGGGTGCGATAAAGAAAAATAGTGTAGAACAAGAGAGAGAGAATGAGGGAGTAGAAAAGGGGATGCGATAAAGAAAAATATAGTGCGTATATAAAAAGATGGAAGGGGGAGAGGATAGTAAAGAAGGAAAGAGCATATTTTAAAAAGTGAAAAGCAAGAAAAAAGCTGAGAAAAAAAAAGCAAAGTAGTTGTATTTATGTTCTTTGTCTGGCAGGATGATGTGACACATGGTCGGTTCGCAATAAACTCACCCCTTTTCATCAGGTGAAAAGGCAAAACCTTGGAAAGTGGACTTTATACAATTAGGAAAGGCCACGCATGAAACCGGCAGAGAGCAAACTATCATTTAAAAAAAAGCAATAGCAGATACTCTACTGGTCTATTTTAGTTATAAATTCTAACCTCCAAAGGTTGAAATATATCCGGAAAAAATTAGTATTTCGGCGACTGGTGAATGTTAACGAACTTCACAGAGTAACCTATAACTATTATTTTGTTTTTGTACAAAGAAGGTTTTTTTGTGTACGAAGAAGTAATTTAACGAAATAAATTGCTGATTTATATTTAAATGAATTCTATAATGCACTTGAGTCCCCTCCATTAACTCGATGAGCAGCAAAATTCCACCCCTCAACTGTTGAACTACAAAAAGTCTTCTACTCTAATAGTTTCTTCCCTCGGACTGCTAGACTCTGGAATTCCCTCTCTGTTTTCTGCTTTCCTGGGTGTGCTAACATGCATAAGTTTAAATGTAATGGGAACAGACATCCCGCTGCTCAACTCCCTAGTAGTCTAATACGTCTTGTTTGGGATGAAAAAGCAATTGCTTCTGATTTTAGAGCAGAGATATTTCTAAGGTGCAATAACGAAATAGGTGAGGATAAAGGTTGGTTGGTTGGTTGTTTTTGTTTTACGGCATATCAACCCTTTTCGGGTTATTTAATGCCGAATCCAAGGATTTTGAAGAAAATTTTTTTAATAGAATATATTTGCTGTTTTCATGTCAGTTTCTATTTAACCCATAGTTGGGACCCTAACAGGTACTACCACTCCGGGTCAGAGTGGATCTGGGAGCAATGGTAATTAAAGGGTGGCTCCACACTCCCCAAAGCCCACAAGCTGGGGCCTCACCACTGGATATAGTTTAAGGTCATATCCAGGACCCCCATTGAGGGACTTTTACCCTCTGCAGGGAGGCAGTCGGCGTATTCTAATGCTCCACCGACAGGGCCGAGGATAAAGGAGATGACGGACGATAGACCAGAAAAGAGGTATATATATATATATATATATATATATATATATATATATATATATATATACCTCTTTTCTGGTTTATTTATTTTCTTCAACAATGCTTCAAACAAACGACAACCTACTTATACCCATCAGTCTCGGGCAGACAAAGTTTGCACTCATGAAGAACACTCTTCCGCTGTCTTCTCTTGAAAAAGGACTAATACGTCTGAAATATATTGAGATCTATAACACCATTGGATACAACAGAAAAAAAATTACTGTTGTTTAGAGTTTTACTCTATATAAAAAAAAAAAATCTCGCATTGTTCTTGGCTTTAATTTTACCTTATATATATAGTCGTGGAAGTTTTTAAACCTTTAAAAGTATATCAAAAACTTGTTTAAGTTTTATATTTTTATCATTCGTTAGAAAACTATTTAGTCAGGAATTAATTTAAACACCTGAAATCAATGCATCAGCTTGCTCTCTCGAATTCACTATAGTACTAATGTTAATTTAAGGGATCATCAGTTGTTTACCATGAAACATAGTTTCAGGAATTTAAAAACAAAACAGTAGACTAAGTCATAGCTTCCCAGCAGTGTTAGCCGAACACCACTTATATATATATATATAAATAAATAGTCAAGAAATGGTTTGAGGATAATCAAATTAATGTTTTGGAATGGCCTAGCCAGAGTCCCGACCTGAACCCTATCGAAAACCTCTGGCACATATTGAAAACTGAGGTTAAAAAGCGGAAACCTAGAAATTTGAGGGATTTGGAGAACTACTGCATTGAAGAATGGTCAAAAATCAGTGTTGATGCTTGTAAAAACCTTGTTGATAAATATCCAAAACGGTTACAGGCAGTTATTAAGAATAAAGGGCATGCTATTGACTATTAGTAAGAGAGGTATGAATAATTTTGAACTAGTGCCATTATTGTTTTTCTTTGTATAATGTTTCAAACTTGCATAATTTATTTATTTGTTGAGTTTAAATTAAATGCTTATGCTTGATTTATTGTTTGAAATCCCTTTAATATTGTCTACCTTCTGGTTTGAGCAATATTCTTATAGAAATCTCAAAGATCCGAGGGGTATGAATAATATCGGGCACAAGTGTATATATATAAAATACGTGTGAGATATGTTTGAAGACCAAATTACAACGCAATATTATGAAAATAAACAAATATTTATTTGTTTTAAAATTAATATTTCGGAGATATGCTTCATCCTGTAAATTTTTTCTTTTTTTTTTTTCTTCCCATGATGTCAAACTGAAGAAGAAAAGCAGTTAGTAAAGATTATGCGTGTTATTGTCTGAGTTGTTAATTTGAAATGCCGGAAGAATGCGTTGGCGAACGCGATATAAAAGTCACGGTTGCGTTTCCGTGATAGAAGCGTTGATTGAATTTTAAAATAAAATAGGTATGAGGTACGTTTGAACGCCAAATTGCAACGCAATATTATAAAAAATAAACAAATATTTATTGGCTTAAAATGAATATTTTTAAAGAAAAATGTATAATATTCTGAGGATAGACTATATCTCCGATATAATTTAATTTTTAAGCCAATAATTTTTTTTATTTTTATTTTATTTTAAGCCAATAATTTTTTTTTTTTTTCATAATATTGCGTCGCAAGTTTTTTTAACAATTCAATAAAACCGAGAGTGATCGAAAAATAGTTTATTTAAGTTACCATTAAAACGAGCATCTTTTTGTGCTCAAGAATTTTTTTTTTACATCGTCACCACCATTCTTATTGCACATATGCCCGGAATTCAATGACGCATCTCTGCTTCTGATGCACATCCATGACAGGGGTTGCTTTCTTAGAGTTTCACGCCGTTAATATCTGCAACAGGGAGATGAAACTTTCAGGGCATGAGTGCATGAGTTCAGTCATCATAGCAATGCAATTTATAATCTTCTCTGATCCATTCGGGCGGAATATAAATTGGAGGTTTACTTTCCGTACTCTCCTCTTTTAAATACGGTCAAGTTAGCTGAAACTTCTATCGGACCCCCTACGCCGTCTAATACCATCGCAAAGGAGCAAACAAGAAAAGAAAAGAACATTCCGACTCGACACCCACTTATTTTTAGTGAAAATAAAATTACTTTATATGTTGTTCTTTCAGAAACAACGTATTTCATTATATTGCCAAAGTCTTTTCGCACATACGTGTGCTTTTTAAAAGTCTCTGTCCCCTCGCCACCTCGCACCGGTCTGGCCAGCGCTTTCTCGCCTTCGTTTTCACACGTCAATCTTACCCGACGAACTTCGCTTCTCTTCTCGAGCACGTGATGTATTTTTCTCTCCCTTTTCTTGTGACCCAAGCTCGCACACACTTGCTAATTTGCATACGGGCCTGAACGACTACTGCTGCTAATATTTTGGCTAGCCAGCTATTCTTCGGTGGTGTTGATATTTCCACACACACTCATATACGCTCTTTATTTAAGATGATATAGGTAAATTAATACACTTAACTCTCATCGATTTTCTGCTTCTTTTATGATTAATTTGCAATACTGTCCGAGTAATTTTGTTTGTGAAGGACTAATTGGAAATCTGCAATGTTGTTGTTGCTGTTGTTTCAGTTGTTGTTTCAGTTGTTGTTGCTGTTGTTGTGTATTTGTTTGTTTGTTTGTTTGATTATTTAGTTTCTGTTTATTGGTTTTGTTTATTTTGTTTCAGTTGTTGTTTCAGTTGTTGTTGCTGTTGTTGTGTATTTGTTTGTTTGTTTGATTATTAAGTTTCTGTTTATCGGTTTTGTTTATTTTGTATCAGTTGTTGTTTCAGTTGTTGTTGCTGTTGTTGTGTATTTGTTTGTTTGATTATTTAGTTTCTGTTTATCGGTTTTGTTTATTTTGTATCAGTTGTTGTTTCAGTTGTTGTTGTTGTGTATTTGTTTGTTTGTTTGATTATTTAGTTTCTGTTTATTGGTTTTGTTTATTTTGTTTCAGTTATTTTTTCAGTTGTTGTTGCTGTTGTTGTGTATTTGTTTGTTTGTTTGTTTGATTATTTAGTTTCTGTTTATTGGTTTTGTTTATTTTGTTTCAGCTGTTGTTTCAGTTGTTGTTGCTGTTGTTGTGTATTTGTTTGTTTGTTTGATTATTAAGTTTCTGTTTATCGGTTTTGTTTATTTTGTATCAGTTGTTGTTTCAGTTGTTGTTGCTGTTGTTGTGTATTTGTTTGTTTGATTATTAAGTTTCTGTTTATCGGTTTTGTTTATTTTGTATCAGTTGTTGTTTCAGTTGTTGTTGCTGTTGTTGTGTATTTGTTTGTTTGTTTGATTATTTAGTTTCTGTTTATTGGTTTTGTTTATTTTGTTTCAGTTATTGTTTCAGTTGTTCTTGCTGTTGTTGTGTATTTGTTTGTTTGTTTGATTATTTAGTTTCTGTTTATTGGTTTTGTTTATTTTGTTTCAGTTATTGTTTCAGTTGTTGTTGCTGTTGTTGTGTATTTGTTTGTTTGTTTGATTATTTAGTTTCTGTTTATTGGTTTTGTTTATTTTGTTTCAGTTATTGTTTCAGTTGTTGTTGCTGTTGTTGTGTATTTGTTTGTTTGATTATTTAGTTTCTGTTTATCGGTTTTGCTTATTTTGTATCAGTTGTTGTTTCAGTTGTTGTTTCAGTTGTTGTTTCAGTTGTTGTTTCAGTTGTTGTTTCAGTTGTTGTTGCTGTTGTTGTGTATTTGTTTGTTTGATTATTTAGTTTCTGTTTATCGGTTTTGTTTATTTTGTTTCAGTTGTTGTTTCAGTTGTTGTTGCTGTTGTTGTGTATTTGTTTGTTTGATTATTTAGTTTCTGTTTATCGGTTTTGTTTATTTTGTATCAGTTGTTGTTTCAGTTGTTGTTTCAGTTGTTGTTTCAGTTGTTGTTTCAGTTGTTGTTTCAGTTGTTGTTGCTGTTGTTGTGTATTTGTTTGTTTGATTATTTAGTTTCTGTTTATCGGTTTTGTTTATTTTGTTTCAGTTGTTGTTTCAGTTGTTGTTGCTGTTGTTGTGTATTTGTTTGTTTGTTTGATTATTTAGTTTCTGTTTATCGGTTTTGTTTATTTTGTATCAGTTGTTGTTTCAGTTGTTGTTGCTGTTGTTGTGTATTTGTTTGTTTGTTTGATTATTAAGTTTCTGTTTATCGGTTTTGTTTATTTTGTTTCAGTTGTTGTTTCAGTTGTTGTTTCAGTTGTTGTTTCAGTTGTTGTTTCAGTTGTTGTTGCTGTTGTTGTGTATTTGTTTGTTTGATTATTTAGTTTCTGTTTATTGGTTTTGTTTATTTTGTTTCAGTTGTTGTTTCAGTTGTTGTTGCTGTTGTTGTGTATTTGTTTGTTTGATTATTTAGTTTCTGTTTATTGGTTTTGTTTATTTTGTTTCAGTTGTTGTTTCAGTTGTTGTTGCTGTTGTTGTGTATTTGTTTGTTTGATTATTTAGCTTCTGTTTATTGGTTTTGTTTATTTTGTTTCAGTTGTTGTTTCAGTTGTTGTTGCTGTTGTTGTGTATTTGTTTGTTTGATTATTTAGTTTCTGTTTATTGGTTTTGTTTATTTTGTTTCAGTTGTTGTTTCAGTTGTTGTTGCTGTTGTTGTGTATTTGTTTGTTTGATTATTTAGTTTCTGTTTATTGGTTTGTTTATTTTGTTTCAGTTGTTGTTTCAGTTGTTGTTGCTGTTGTTGTGTATTTGTTTGTTTGATTATTTAGTTTCTGTTTATTGGTTTTGTTTATTTTGTTTCAGTTGTTGTTTCAGTTGTTGTTGCTGTTGTTGTGTATTTGTTTGTTTGATTATTTAGTTTCTGTTTATCGGTTTTGTTTATTTTGTTTCAGTTGTTGTTTCAGTTGTTGTTTCAGTTGTTGTTGCTGTTGTTGTGTATTTGTTTGTTTGATTATTTAGTTTCTGTTTATTGGTTTTGTTTATTTTGTTTCAGTTGTTGTTTCAGTTGTTGTTGCTGTTGTTGTGTATTTGTTTGTTTGATTATTTAGTTTCTGTTTATTGGTTTTGTTTATTTTGTTTCAGTTGTTGTTTCAGTTGTTGTTGCTGTTGTTGTGTATTTGTTTGTTTGATTATTTAGCTTCTGTTTATTGGTTTTGTTTATTTTGTTTCAGTTGTTGTTTCAGTTGTTGTTGCTGTTGTTGTGTATTTGTTTGTTTGATTATTTAGTTTCTGTTTATTGGTTTTGTTTATTTTGTTTCAGTTGTTGTTTCAGTTGTTGTTGCTGTTGTTGTGTATTTGTTTGTTTGATTATTTAGTTTCTGTTTATCGGTTTTGTTTATTTTGTTTCAGTTGTTGTTTCAGTTGTTGTTGCTGTTGTTGTGTATTTGTTTGTTTGATTATTTAGTTTCTGTTTATTGGTTTTGTTTATTTTGTTTCAGTTGTTGTTTCAGTTGTTGTTGCTGTTGTTGTGTATTTGTTTGTTTGATTATTTAGTTTCTGTTTATTGGTTTTGTTTATTTTGTTTCAGTTGTTGTTTCAGTTGTTGTTGCTGTTGGTGTGTATTTGTTTGTTTGTTTTTTATTATTTAGTTTCTGTTTATCGGTTTTGTTTATTTTGTATCAGTTGTTGTTTCAGTTGTTGTTGCTGTTGTTGTGTATTTGTTTGTTTGTTTGATTATTTAGTTTCTGTTTATTGGTTTTGTTTATTTTGTATCAGTTGTTGTTTCAGTTGTTGTTGCTGTTGTTGTGTATTTGTTTGTTTGATTATTTAGTTTCTGTTTATCGGTTTTGTTTATTTTGTTTCAGTTGTTGTTGCTGTTGTTGTGTATTTGTTTGTTTGTTTGATTATTTAGTTTCTGTTTATTGGTTTTGTTTATTTTGTTTCAGTTGTTGTTGCTGTTGTTGTGTATTTGTTTGTTTGTTTGATTATTTAGTTTCTGTTTATTGGTTTTGTTTATTTTGTTTCAGTTGTTGTTTCAGTTGTTGTTGCTGTTGTTGTGTATTTGTTTGTTTGATTATTTAGTTTCTGTTTATTGGTTTTTTTTATTTTGTTTCAGTTGTTGTTGCTGTTGTTGTGTATTTGTTTGTTTGTTTGATTATTTAGTTTATGTTTATTGGTTTTGTTTATTTTGTTTCAGTTGTTGTTGCTGTTGTTGTGTATTTGTTTGTTTGTTTGATTATTTAGTTTCTGTTTATTGGTTTTGTTTATTTTGCTTCAGTTGTTGTTGCTGTTGTTGTGTATTTGTTTGTTTGTTTGATTATTTAGTTTCTGTTTATTGGTTTTGTTTATTTTGTTTCAGTTGTTGTTTCAGTTGTTGTTGCTGTTGTTGTGTATTTGTTTGTTTGATTATTTAGTTTCTGTTTATTGGTTTTGTTTATTTTGTTTCAGTTGTTGTTGCTGTTGTTGTGTATTTGTTTGTTTGTTTGATTATTTAGTTTCTGTTTATTGGTTTTGTTTATTTTGTATCAGTTGTTGTTTCAGTTGTTGTTGCTGTTGTTGTGTATTTGTTTGTTTGATTATTTAGTTTCTGTTTATTGGTTTTGTTTATTTTGTTTCAGTTGTTGTTTCAGTTGTTGTTGCTGTTGTTGTGTATTTGTTTGTTTGTTTGATTATTTAGTTTCTGTTTATTGGTTTTGTTTATTTTGTATCAGTTGTTGTTTCAGTTGTTGTTGCTGTTGTTGTGTATTTGTTTGTTTGATTATTTAGTTTCTGTTTATTGGTTTTGTTTATTTTTGTTTCAGTTATTGTTTCAGTTGTTGTTGCTGTTGTTGTGTATTTGTTTGTTTGTTTGATTATTTAGTTTCTGTTTATTGGTTTTGTTTATTTAGTTTCAGTTATTGTTTCAGTTGTTGTTGCTGTTGTTGTGTATTTGTTTGTTTGTTTGATTATTTAGTTTCTGTTTATTGGTTTTGTTTATTTTGTATCAGTTGTTGTTTCAGTTGTTGTTGCTGTTGTTGTGTATTTGTTTGTTTGTTTGATTATTTAGTTTCTGTTTATTGGTTTTGTTTATTTAGTTTCAGTTATTGTTTCAGTTGTTGTTGCTGTTGTTGTGTATTTGTTTGTTTGTTTGATTATTTAGTTTCTGTTTATTGGTTTTGTTTATTTTGTTTCAGTTGTTGTTTCAGTTGTTGTTGCTGTTGTTGTGTATTTGTTTGTTTGATTATTTAGTTTCTGTTTATCGGTTTTGTTTATTTTGTTTCAGTTGTTGTTTCAGTTGTTGTTGCTGTTGTTGTGTATTTGTTTGTTTGTTTGATTATTTAGTTTCTGTTTATTGGTTTTGTTTATTTTGTTTCAGTTGTTGTTTCAGTTGTTGTTGCTGTTGTTGTGTATTTGTTTGTTTGATTATTTAGTTTCTGTTTATTGGTTTTGTTTATTTTGTTTCAGTTGTTGTTTCAGTTGTTGTTGCTGTTGTTGTGTATTTGTTTGTTTGCTTTTTATTATTTAGTTTCTGTTTATCGGTTTTGTTTATTTTGTTTCAGTTGTTGTTTCAGTTGTTGTTGTTGTGTTTTTGTTTGTTTGATTGTTTGTTTGTTTGATTATTTAGTTTCTGTTTATTGGTTTTGTTTATTTTGTATCAGTTGTTGTTTCAGTTGTTGTTGCTGTTGTTGTGTATTTGTTTGTTTGTTTGATTATTTAGTTTCTGTTTATCGGTTTTGTTTATTTTGTATCAGTTGTTGTTTCAGTTGCTGTTGTTGTGTATTTGTTTGTTTGATTATTTAGTTTCTGTTTATTGGTTTTGTTTATTTTGTTTCAGTTGTTGTTTCAGTTGTTGTTGTTGTGTTTTTGTTTGTTTGTTTGTTTGTTTGTTTGATTATTTAGTTTCTGTTTATTGGTTTTGTTTATTTTGTATCAGTTGTTGTTTCAGTTGTTGTTGCTGTTGTTGTGTATTTGTTTGTTTGTTTGATTATTTAGTTTCTGTTTATCGGTTTTGTTTATTTTGTATCAGTTGTTGTTTCAGTTGTTGTTGTTGTGTTTTTGTTTGTTTGTTTGTTTGTTTGTTTGATTATTTAGTTTCTGTTTATTGGTTTTGTTTATTTTTGTATCAGTTGTGCGAATTCATTTCTATTATCATTAGTATTATTTTTCATTATTATTATTTTTCATTATTATTATTTTTCATTATTATTATTTTTCATTATTATTATTTTTAATTATTATTATTTTTCATTATTATTATTTTTAATTATTATTATTTTTAATTATTATTATTTTTCATTATTCTTATTTTTCATTATTCTTATTTTCATTATTATTATTTTTCATTATTATTATTTTTAATTATTATTTTTTTTCATTATTATTATTTTTCATTATTATTATTTTTCATTATTATTATTTTTCATTATTATTATTTTTCATTATTATTATTTTTTATTATTATTATTTTTCATTATTATTATTTTTCATTATTATTATTTTTTATTATTCTTATTTTTCATTATTCTTATTTTTCATTATTCTTATTTTTCATTATTCTTATTTTTCATTATTCTTATTTTTCATTATTATAATTTTTCATTATTCTTATATTTCATTATTCTTATTTTTCATTATTCTTATTTTTCATTATTATTATTTTTCATTATTATTATTTTTCATTATTATTATTTTTCACATCCCTCGATCTTGTTCAAGCGTAACTGCATTTGTGTAAGCCGGTTTATGTATTAATATTAGAAGTAAAATTAATTACTCACTGACTTTTCTTTCTCTAACTTTATAACATGACAAGAAAGAAAAGAAAGAAAGAAATGATGTACAAAATACCGAGGATGGAGTGTTACTCCGTAATATATTAAAATTATAAATTTCAAACAAGTTAATTATTTTTTTATTTTCGTAATATCGCGTTGTAATTTGGCTCCCAAGAGCACCTAATGCGTATTTTATTTAAATTAAATCAACGCTTCTTTTACGAAACACACGCCCCTGACGCTAATATCGCGTAGCCAACGCACCGTTCTGGCATCTCAAAATACAACCGCTGAACGACAACGCGCGGATCTTTACTAAATGACTTTTCTTTCTCCGACTTTACAACATGGAAAGAAAGAAGAAGAAAAAATAAGTAAAGAAAAAAGATGTACCTAATACTAAGGATGGAGTTTGATTGCGAAATATATTTAAATTATAAATTTCAAACAAGTAAAATATCTGTTTATTTTCGTAATATTTTGTTGTGATTTTGCTTTAAAACGCACCTGATGCGTATTTTATTTTATTTTATTTTATTTAAATACGTATGTTATATGTTTAAAAGCTAAACTACAACGCAAAGATTTTTGTAAAATAGATTAACATTTATTCGATTAAAATTAATGATTTCGACGTGATACATCTTCTTCAAAATATTTTTTTGTTTGAATTTAGTACTAGAAAAACATGTGTTTTTTTTTTAAATTTTATTTTATTTTTTAATTTTTTCAACGATGAGATTTTTTTACGTCTGGCAAAAATGTCGGCGCGCGTGGTATAAAATAGTTAGGTTGTGTTCTCTGTGATATAAGCACTATTTAACTTTTAAAATGACATATGTATGTTATTAACAACAGATATCACCATTGAATAAACATGGATTTTCTAGTACTAAATTATTTTTTTTCAATAACATCATCGCATGGAAAGGCAAATGTATATGAATTTGTTCAATTTACTTATATTGCATTTCTGTTTGTCTGTTTGTCTTCCTGTTTCATTTTCTCAGAAACTACTGAACTGATCCGGCTGAAATTTTATATGGACCATTTCTAATATTGTCGGGTGGTTCTGTGTCACATGGCGGGGTGTATATTATGTACGGATGTCTAACTCGTCTAGTGGTATAAAACTTTCAACAACAGATACATTGTAACAATAGACACGTAACAAAAGACACAAATAACATTTGTCTGGGGTTGTAACATTGGGACAATTGGAGAAACGTACCTGATCCGTCCGTGTCATTGTTTTACGAATCCATGGGAAAAGCTGCAAATCTCGGGTTGTCTTTTCAGTAACATATTACCGATGTTTCTCCCATTAGAAAGCTGCCGCTTATTCTGATCCCCTCTATTGAGAGCCATCACCATCCGACTCGATTCCCCCCTCTCTCTCTCTCTCTCTCTCTCTCTCTCTCTCTCTCTCTCTCTCTCTGTATCTATCTCTCTCTCTCTTACTCCCTATTCTTGAGTGATCAAATCATTCGCGTTATTTTCCAAAATAGTGGGTCAGATTGCGGAAACAATCTTTCACTTGGTGATACAAGCACCAAAATGAAATTTGTCAGGTTTGCTTCTGCAGCCATCTTGAAAACTGGCAGCCATCTTGAATTTTCTGACGGCTAACGTTCTTTTCTTAAGATGTATGTTCTGAACGTCATTTGTACCAATTTTGGTGTTTGTATCACTAAGTGAAAGATTCTTATAGAATATTGAGATAACCTGCCCCCACTAAAACTCTACTTAAAGAACACGTTACTTTAAAATGGCCTCTACGTAGGACTACATCAGACTTTCGAGGTCAACCTATTTTTAAATTATTATTATTATTATCTACATTCTTTTCTATTAAAACGTCTTAACATAAATAATTTCTTTGTAAATATTTAGTTTGCAATGATAACATTCTATTTTTACAAATATTACAACGATCGTAACACTCGTCAACTAGTATAACTTCGACGTTGCCCTGCTAATATATAACACTTTATGTTGATAAGGTGCAGCAAACTACGTATTATTGTATCCGTTTGATGTACAATTAGAGATTAATATGGATTAGTATTTAATACAAACATGAGTCAAAGTTGAATCATATTGAATTATCAAAGTGAAATAAAGCAACCATTCTAAGTCAACCAGTTTCAACCTCCGATTCCGATGGAACATTTGAAGAAAAAAATCACTGTTTCAGACTTTGATTTTTCTACTGACACTATTCCACGAGTAAAGAAGAAAAAGAAAAACACGAACTATTCCTGATTAAGACATATCTCGTCGAAACTAGTTTGATTAGTCTTTTTTAAATAAACTCTACTAAACTTAAAACAAATATGGCGTCAGTATGGATAAAGAACACGTAAATATATATATGGGTGTATCAAAATCAGGAATAATAACGAAAGATCGAAAAGCAATGAATGAAAGGGTTGAAATTCATATATAAATATTTTATATCTATCTGACTTCTACTATTATATAAAAAGAACTTTGTCTCAGTATGTGTGTCTGTGTGTGTGTGTCTGTGTGTGTGTTTGTGTCTGTGTGTGATTTCAAATAAAGGTACTTGATGTGTCTGCAAGTGTTCTTAGATAGGTTTTCTATCGGAATACGTCTGATAAGTATCGAAAATCGATATTCGAAACAATCTAATTAAAAAAGGAACTCCGATTTTGGCCAAAGTTAACACTTTTATGCAACCTAACATCACAAGTACATTTGAAAAGTTTTATCACCGCTCAAGCAGAAAGATCCGGCCTTTAAAATGAGCTGGAGATTCTTTTATAAAACAAAGGTAAGTTTGAAATGAATGTTTCTTTTTAAAGCACACCTGAACCATGATACTTGACTTTTGTACGTTTAACTTGAATTCAAGTAATTACCTAAAAATAATTTTATAAAATTGACAGTTTGTTCTTTGATAAGACAGAGGCGCTTTCTATTTAGAGCACAATTGATCTATGGTATTTGCATTTTAAACTTTACGTGAAGTCTTTATTTACAGTACAATGTATTGTGGACTAAGTGACTGAGGATGGCACGTGAAGCTTCCTCTCGGTACATTGCGGTGTCCCTAAAAAGAGGAGGCAATCAATCGATTTGATTTTTAAAAATGGGCGATTTCACCGATTTTGCTGACAATAAAAGTATTGCAGAGTGAATATTTGTTGATACTCATTCAATCCTAGATAACGTCGGATCTCCCTGCTGGTCTTAACATAAATAAATAAATTTATATACAATAAAGAAAGGTTTAAAACAGTTGAAATATATATATAAATTGTGTAGATATGAGCGGGAAAGAAATAAAGGAAACAAATGAAGGAAAAATAAATTTTTTAAAATTTTATGGAAAAAAAGAAAGTAAGGGGAAAAATATTGAGAGAGAGAGAGAGAGAGAAAGAGAGAGAAAGAGAGAGAGACATTATGAATAAAGCAAATGTCATTAAGGTGAGAGTGAAGGCTACAAGAAAATAACAGAAAAGTCTAATATGGCGTCAGTTTTGAGAATGGCGGTCCAAATTGAATTACTGCGCATGTCCAGCTGTGACGCTGGTATGTAAAACAAAGATAGGTAGAAAAGAATAAATGAGTAAACTGCCGATATACACACATAAGAATACATAGATATAAAAGAAGAAAGAAGGAGAATATGCAAGAAAAAAGCAACAAAAGACGGAAAGAAAGAAAGATAGAAAGGGATAAAAAGAAAAGAAAAATAACGAAATAAAGATAATGCCAACAAAAAGAAAGAAAAAATCAATAAATAAATAAAAACATTAAAATATAAAAAATAAAACAACATGGAACAAAAATGAAACTAAAAATCAAAGAATGACAAATGATAATTTTTATTTACAAAAGAAGTTACCAACTATCAAGGCCTGGAGGCCACTTGAGGATAAGGGTTAATGTATGTACGGCAGTCATTGGGACAAGAGCTAAGTAATCATTTGTGGTGGAAATTTGGTATGATTAGATCATTTACGAGGACGGTTCAATAAGAATTTGTTTACATTGGACTTGTAATCAGTCGGGAAGCAGTCCAATGGATCAGTGTTCTACGTGCGGGTAGTTCTAGGAAAGAAGTTTTGTTCATGAAATCTGCATTTATAATTAGACACAAATAAAGAGTTGGGGAAATTGTTGCTAGTGATTGTAGCTAGTCGAGTGTTTTTTGTGAAACTTTGGCAAGAAGGAACCATAGATTGGAACTCAGTCGAGCACTTGCCATGAAAATAACGATAGAGCAGAGACAGGCTCTCAACGTCTTTTCTATCTGAAAGAGGTTGCAGTAAAGAGAAAAGGACATCGCCTACCAGATTTCGAAGTCGATTTTTAACTCTAAAAACTCGGGATCAACAAGTAATGTTAAGATTAGCTAGATTGATATCAGCAGGTGATAATTAAAATAAAAACCGTTTAACATTGAGAACAATATTGTAGTCAGCTGGTAAGAAGACCAGAGAAAACGAGTTCCATGTGGGCACTTCTAGTTTTGTTTATGGAATCCACGTTTAGGTTTTGGGCACCAATAGATAATGTGGGGATTTATCGATAGTAATTTTTGGCTAGATGAGTGCTTTTAGTGAAAGATTGGCGAGGGGAGACCATAGTTTAGAGCTCAGTCGTATAAATGAAAATAATGACAGAGCAGAGATAGAGTCGCAACGTCTCTTCTGTGGGAAAAAGGCAGCAGAGAAAAGAAAGGGGCATCGCTTACCAGATTACGAAGTTGGTTTGGACTTTAATAGAAAGAAAATATATAAGAAATAAGAAATACAAAAGAAAGAAAAAAAGAAAGGAAATGGGAGAAGAAAAACATTAAAAATAAAAAATATGAAACAGTAAAATAAGTACAACAAAGGTATATACAAAATTAAAATGACAAAAAAAAGCTCTACATAAATTCAGATGAAAGAAATAAAAATAATAATTAAAAAGAAAGTAAACACACGATAAAGGAAAAAGAGAAAGAAAAGTAGAAAGAAAGAGTTAGAAAAGTAAAATTACGTACAAAAAAAGGTAAAGACTTAATGAAATGAAAAATAAAGTTATACATAAAATCCAGATGAAAGAATGAAAAATAATGAATTAAAAAGAAAGAAATAAAACAGGCCTAAAAGAAAATAATACAAAAAGAAATAAAAGCAGAAAAAGAAAGGGAGAGATAGAGGGGAACATTGGGAATGAAAATACTTTCAAAAAGAGGGCGGAAGGCTGCAAGAAAAATAGAAGAAAAACAAATATGGCGTCCGTATCGAGGAGGGCGGTGTCCGACTTTCATTACTGCGCATGTCCAGCTGTGACGCGAACCGTCGGTAGCAATGATTTCCCTCAGGGTTTCCCTTCCTGTAAACGGCGGTCGTATCTACGGCTCCATACGGCTGTCATTGGATAAAGCATCGGAAAATAGATACTCCGGTCAGATTTAGAATTGCATCGGGTCGCACATAAAGCTGTAGTAATGGTTAAGTCGAAGAAGTTACTGAGGGGAGGGGCGAGGAACGAGCGCAAGTGGCTGGAAAACATCGGTGCGAGGCGGGGAGCAAGATGGGGTCGCCAGTGGCATTTGCAACGCCAGTTTAGAGTAGCCTGGTTGGATAATATTCGAAAACTAAGGTATGGGTTGATAAAGAAAGGTAAGGAAACCAGAGAAACGTTACATGCTGGAGAGGTATGGGAAATAAAAGTATAAAATGCAGGCTGAAGAGAATGGTACAGGTTAGAGAAAAGTGGTGGAGAGAGAGGGGGGGTAGATAAAGTCGAATAAAGTATACGTTAGAAACTCGGTGTGTGGAAGTAACAAAAAGAAGACTAAAAACAAAGTCCAGTTAGAGGCGAGGGGTCCTGGGATAAAAAAAAGGCAGGGGTTGCATTCTCGTAATCTGAACAATTCCTGGTTAGAAAGAGGGGTCTAAGTTCAGAAGGTGAGAATGTAGAGAGATGTGGGGAAACAATGTAAGTCGGGAAAAGTATACGATAGAAAGTTTGGTGGTGGAAGTGTATAAAGGAACAAAAAAGAATAAAAATGAAGTCGTCGGTTAGAAGCGAGTGCGGTGGTGAGGAGGCGTAGATAAAAACCAAGGGTTGCGTCGTCATGATCTGAACAAGAATATCGGACTAAAGACCAACCCACATGCCACGATCGAAACCCCGGGAGCTTATAAGATAGGTCGAGGCGTAATTCTGACAGGATGTCATTAGAACGGATTACAAACATTCAGGTCGACTGGTCGAGTTATGTGAAAAACACAGAAGTAAGTAAACGTCTGAGTGTTAGCGCGCTACGCCCGGACACTAGATCCTCCGACCCACATAGTGAACATATTCTTGCGCGATTTAGCTGGACCGTACTCTGCCCGACTGACTACTGCTTACAACATCAAATCCCTCCCAATGCCACAAATTATAGTCGAACCGTACATTACGCTTTTTTTCCACGACGTGATTACAATAAGAAAAACAACAAAAAAAAGAGATTTTAACATTCAGTTATACAATATGTATATGTGTGTGTGTGTGTGTGTATGTGTGTGTGTGTGTATTAATAATATATAAACAAAAAAGACGGACTAATGAGAAATATAGTGGTACTCCCTCACACACGCACACACACATACATATATATAGTATTTCATATATATATATATATATACGGCATAACCACGTTGACACACCGGTTCTCGTCAGATCACCGAAGTTAAGCACCGTTGAACCAAGCCAGTACCAGATGGGTGACCATTTGGGAATTCTAGGCGCTGTATGTGCTCTCCGCTTATCTCGGCATTTGTTTACAGCCGTCCTGTACTTCACTTGCCACTGGTATTTAACAATGTCGTCTCAGGAGAGGTGTGGGTTGTGATTGCGCACCTCCTGCCACAAAAATTTCACGCGGAAGCAACCCTTCGTGGATATCCATAGTCTGTCCAAGACTGAAGGAGCCGGCTTTGCTTTATATATATATATATATATATATATATATATATATATATATATATATATATATATATATATATATATATATATATATATATATATATATATATATATATGCTGTGTGTGCGCGTGTGTGTGTAATATTTAGATATATTAAGCTGTACTCTGCATCGAACAGATACTTTAATACTTATTTCCTTGCACCGTATCATAATAAATGTCCATGCAAAATTACAGCCAGCTCGGCCCAGTAGTTTCCAAAAGACAGGTGAACCGGACAGACAGAAAGACTAAGAAAAACATAGTTATACTCTACATGTATATGTATATATATATATATATATATATATATATGTGTGTGTGTGTGTGTATTATTTTATCCCGTTAAAAACTGGCAAAAACTAAAGTCCGTTACTTTAAAATCAGTGTTGTATTCCAATGATTCAATATCACGTGACTGCGCTCTTGACCAGAACTTTTGTTAACTTTCTATAAAATCCATTAAACACGAAACTTTAGGAAAAGGAACATCTTCTGATGAAGTCTCAAGTTATAACTATTTGATTGAAACATACTCATATTTGTGTAGCGATATTTAAATATTTATGTAAAAACAAATAAAAAATATATCCTGCTCTACTTTGTATTGCGCTTTCTTGTATAACCGGCGTAATAATTCATTCTTTGAATATTCATAACTTGGAATCATATTAGTGGCCTGGCAAGGCTAAAGGGAAGACAATAGAAGCATTAAAACTAAAGCTGACCTGCTATGAATACAAATGTAGGCAAATCTGACCATATTTAATTGGTTTGAAAATATAGTTTTGTACCAACTGTCATAAAATTTTAACCATAGAATAGTATTATATAATCTTCAAAAAGCCTGCAAATTTTCATATAGTTTTGTCTCATAGAACCAAAGATATGAGAATTTTAATATTCAATTTGGCTACGAGTATATATATATATATATATATATATATATATATATATATACTTCAGAATAAAATTATCTAACAATCAATTGGTATGGAAACGTGTGATTATAAGGTTTACATGATATTATTGGTAGTAATATTCAATAAGTATTATCTCACCTAAATAAAAAAAATAAAAAATGCTCGATATACAGTCATAAATTTTTAAATTCATTGAATGACTAAAATTTAATATATATATATATATATAGAGAAAATAAAAAAGGAACAAACCGTATTATGTGTTCACCAACGTTTCGTCTTTATTTCGAGACTTCCTCTGGGTGAATGAGATTAAGAAACCAAAAAATATACCAGTACAAAAAATATTTGAAAAAGTTTCACGTGCACAGTGTGACGCAGTTCTATTTAAGAGAAACGGAAAAATTGATGTTGGAAATTCAAAAAGGAAGGGGGGCTGGCGCTGTTAAAGAGAAAGGAAATTTTAGTGACGTCATATAGTCGTTAATTTAATTTTAAAACTATGAACGCAAGTTTATATTCTTATTGGGAAAAAGATATATCTGTTGAAATTTAAATATAAGTTTGTAACAGGAATGAAATTAGTGTTTTTTATGTAATTTATTGATTGAGATTATGTGTTAATTATTACAGGGGGTGTTTGAATGGTGTGAGAAAGTTAACCTGTGTCCACAGTTAAATAATGTTCTTTTAATAACAGTTTGCTTATTAATGGCGCTATGTTATAGAAACCTCCACGTTGTTTAATAGTGCTTGAAATTGCGATAAGCGCAGATTCAAGGAGTCTCCGGCGCGGTTTATTTGAAATGAATTTAACTACTTTTGCTTGTTTAAAATCAAAGGTGTATATATGTGTGTGTGTGTGTGTGTGTGTGTGTGTGTGTGTGTGTGTGTGTGTGTGTTCTAGTTTATATGTTCAAATTTAATTTAAAAGGATCAATTTTCAAATATAATTTGGAATTTATTGCTTAAATGAAACAATATAATGTTTAAATTGATGTCCTTAACCAATGAGTTTTTAATATAAGGACATCCCAGAGGAAAATTTCTATCAAAATACTACTATTGGTTCGCAATAATTCTGCTAAGTAGCACATACAGAGAAAAAATATTAAAAGTGAAATGCCTTTAAGTGACATAAATAAAGGGAATGAATATATATATA
>NC_136523.1:3850000-3862500 GCF_053919585.1 Euprymna scolopes
TGAAAGCCAAAAGAAAAAAGTCGGAATTTTATACAATTCTCGACACAAATTTTGCATAACTACCCTTCTCCACTTGCACGTGGCACTCTTTCGAAAATAGATAAATAGATAAATAATAAAAAATAAGAACCTTACTTGTTATCGTGTCAAAAGAAGGAACAAAATCTGCTCACGTGATTACGTGTCTTTTTAAAAACATTTACATAACATTTTTTTTTTATTTATATATCTGTTTAAGTATTTTTTTGTCGGTGTACTAGAAGGAATTCAGTTGGTTACAACCCTTTCTGCGCGTTCTTTACAATAGTGCAACCTTGAATCCGACAGCGCAATACTACACCGTTCAATACTATAAAACTGAAACGAAGCTGTTCTGATTGAAAAGGGCGCCATTTTGTTTCTTATTCATATTGATATCGATTCTTTGCTTTATAAAACAAAAGTAATTGCGTATTTACTTCTTTAAGATCCCATTTTGCTGTTTCGGATTATTTTACTAAAGTAAGTAAAGCTTCATTATTTTTCAAAACTGTTTTTGTTTCTTTGTTTTTCGATATTTCGTCGATATTATTTAGTAAGAGTGTTTTGCAGAAAAGCCAACAAACCACTACCCAAAAAAATAAATATACAAGAAATAAATGTTACCATAGTCAATAAAAGTTCAGTTCATGTTTTTTTTGTTGTTTTGAAATAGTTTTTAATACTGTTTACTTGAAATAATTTCAGCGAATCGAAATTAAAACGAAATTTGAGGCGATAACTACTGAAGTTAATTTTTATATAAACTACACATGCCATAATTGAATATTCCTGAAGCACAAAATAACGGAAAACATTAAAACATGTTTATAAATATTTTTTTCCGTTGACGGAACTCTCTGAAATTGTTAACACAGAATGCTCAGGTGACCCTCCTTCAAATTGAAAACGGGGCTCTCCATTTCAAAGTCGCTGCTATTTTGATTTTTTAAAACCGGTTCGTTAATTAAAATTTTTTCTTTTACAAACTACTTAAAAATATAAACCAATGAACTTTTCTACCATAACATTAACTTTTATTGACTCTGGTAACATTTATTTCTTGTATATTTATATTATTATATATATATATATAACATTCTCTCTTTGTAAGGAACCATCATTTTGTTGGTCACTCTTGGCTACGAATGGAAACAAAGTTGATATAAAAAATATTTTTCGCGAAAATTATCTTTACTTTCATCATATTTTTGTTAGGGTAAAATTTTTGAGTATCAAAACCTATCTCTTTACAACACCCTCCTTTTCATAACCTATAATACTTTCATCAATCACAGTCCATTTTCTGTAGGCCTTTTTTTGAACCCAGTCAACGACGGGTACTTCTGCTAGTATATATATAGAGAGAGAGGGAGAGAGAGAAAAAAGAGAAAGAGGGAGATTGAATAATAGACAAACTGTTTTCAAAGCAGGTTAAGATGCAAATATTTTATTAAAAAACAAATAATTATTCATCTTTTAAAATTGAAACGTTTATCATTAATTTCGAGTAATCATCCATGTTTGTTTTTTGTTGTTGTTTTTTTCTTTATAAGTATAATGTACTTGTTCTCATGTTGTTTTATCAAGGTTGTGCTAGTGTTGACGTACACGGTATGGTTGGAAAGAACTCCCGAGATCTCTATCTTAACATTTTAAATTTTAATGATGCTTATTAAGCTGGTGTCAATTTTCAAATCTATCTATTATTAACTATTTTATAAAAGGAACTTTGTCTGTGTGACTGGCTGTGTGTGTCAGTTCGCTCCCTATGGACTCGAAAACGACTGGGCCGATTTTTATAACATTACACACAAAGGTATGTTATTTCCCTAGCAGTGTTCTTAGATAAGTTTTGTATCGGAATGTATTCGATAAGTATCGATAACTGATAATCGAAATAATTTGATGAACGAAGGAACAGGCGATTTTGACCAAAGTTTACACCTTACACAGCCTAACATTACAAGCAGACAAGTCCGTCATATAAAATCAACAGTAATTATTAGTTGAAATGAATGTTTCTGTTTAAAGCACAACTGAACCATGGTACTTGATACTTTCATTTAAATTTAAATTCAAGCCATTATCGCCGCACGAGTAGTAAAGCCAGACATATAATATAAAATATAGGTCGAATTTTAATGAAAAACTAGGCTTGCATAATTCGTTTAATTTCTGCATCTTTCGTGGACACAAAGCCTAGCACGAATATTATGCATTTAAAGTTATCAGCGCTTGGTTAAGAAAGTTTGAAATATTCGCAGTGTTTATTCACGATTGATACAAATGTAAATTAGTCTTCGTTGCCTTTTTTTGTTAAGTTCAGACATTCCCACCATTTGTAGAGTACGGATGTGAAGGGCTGAACAGCTCTGTTAGAAGTTCAACATTCATCAAAAGACAAGCTATTAAATGTGGGCGGGGGGGGTAAATATAGTTCCCGGACTTGTTATGGTTGGTGATCCCTAATTTTCGGTGAACATTTTAAGAGTATTTCAATCTTTCACAATCTATTTTATAGAAATTTTCATATCTTCTGAAATATGAAGCGATTTTTTTCTCGTCAGGGGAAATTGTCGATTGTACTTTTAATTGCATTTTGCGAAATAGCATTTACATCCTGTACTTTGTAGAAATAATTCTCCAAAAATTGTCTTTCCTCGAGTTTTTATATTTTTCTTCGTTTTTTAAATAATTCTTGCTGTTGTTTCAGTAGTCTTTGTTGTTGTTCAAATAGAAGTTTTATAATTTTTCTTTTTTGGTTTGTTTGTTGTTGATTTATTATAAACTAGCGGGGGTACCCGGCGTTGCCCGAGTGTTTGTTTCCGGGACGGGGGGGGGGAGTTTTAAAAAATGTTATGGTAGGTAAGTAGGAAGGATCAAACCCGGAGTCATGAGTAAAAGTAGGAAAATAAAGTGTGAAAGAAAAAAAAACATCTGCAACGTTAACAAGAAAAGTCCATTCCAGTTGTTTAGGAAAAAAAAAAAACGACTACGGTAGGTCGGCGCGAACGTGAAAATATAATGCGAATCGTCCAGCACGCTAACCACTACGCCACAGAGCACTGCAGCTTAGTTTAGTGATTTTAAATAACTTCACATGAAAGAACTACGAAGCCAAACCGGTGTTCTCTTCTCAACTGTTCCTTGTGAACGACCCCTAAACGGTGTTAAGTGGTGGCAGGGGGAGGAGGAATTTATTAGAGAGAAAATATTTTACCACTTCCATTGATCTTAACCGATTTTGGCCGTGACTTCTCAGCAGAAAAAGTATAGAAATCTAAGATTATCGAGGAATTTGAGAAATAATAAGCTTATAACACACCTCAGATATTGTTCTGCCGTTTGTGCATATTATATTTGCATGAAATATCTTGATTTTTAATCCTATTAATGTCAAAATCAGACGGGAAAAAATGAGTTCATTTTATTTATATATAGAATAGATAGAAGAAGATAGAATAGAAGAAGAAGAAGAAGAAGAAGAAGATAGAAGAGAAGAGAAGATTAAGCCAGGTCTACCACAGCAGACTTGAAATCTTCTATCTTTTAAAATCTCTTTGTAAGTACGGATTTTAAGTTTCAATCTTACACTGCTAATGTAAAAAGACAAATACTTTTGTTTCGCTTTCTTTGTAGTATTTTTACGCATAAATGTTGTTACGGTTGGACTTTAGTCACAAGCAAAATAAAGGCTAATTATTTGGAGAGAAAGAAAAATAATATATTCCTTTCCTGTTTATAGTTAACACCAGTATCGGAATAAAATGAGATTTTTTTAAGAGAAAAAAAATTAGATTTGCTTCAGTTAAAGAAATATCAAAATTACAGATTTTTTTGTTTCAAATCCCTCGATAACATCTTTTAGCACTTAACGTTGTGGAAAAATTTAGCTGTTATTTCTTAGCGTATTGAGACCTTCTTTTTTAAGGTTCTTGAATGAAAGTTATTTAAGAATTTTTCGTCGTCATTGTGGCTGACGTAATTTCGAATCACAAAAAGGTCCCGAGGGGAGACTCAACTCGGTAATTAGTGAAAATAAAATATATTAAACAGCAAAACTAATACAATACATAAAAATTGTGGGTATACGTCAGCCTAGCTGGCAGGTGTGCATGACTTGTGGTTAATATGTGAATAACGCCGAAAGACATTATTCTCGCGGTTTTAAAAGTAACTAGAAGAGTTCAGTATTATCCATAAGGTGGACACACCATAATTTCGCAATCAATGCATCGTTGATTTGGTCACGCAAGCCCAGAAATGTAACAGATTATGCATCAAGTATTAACTATTTTTTCACTGATGTTTTTGTTTCGTTTCTTTGAATTTGTCGCTTCATTATTACTATTTTTTTTATATATATAAAATAGGATTTTAGAAATTAAATAGGAATAATTCTTACTGCGATGACCTTACTGTGCGCCAGAAATGAAAAGATTATATATTAATAAAGAACAGTATTACAAAACCATATACAAATTGGAGGGTTATGTGGGGGAGCGTGAAAGAAGGGAAATAAAAGAGTAAGAAATAAAGGCACGAACGCTATCGTGAGGGGGGGGGGTTAAAAGAAACAAACAAAACTGGCCCACTTTGCCCAACACTCGAACCCCAACCTGAAATTAAACAAAAAACATAATGAAATGACAACCCAAACAAATATCACAATCAAACCAGAAAACCACCAAAATAAAACAAATTCGCCTCTTAGAAGTAACCTAGATGATGTAGAGTCTTACGTCTTATCATAGCCCCCCCGAATATTTTAGCATTAAGTGAAACCAACCTACAATTCTCAATCGCCTCAGACGACTTCAACATAACAGAATACCTCCCCTTTCTCTCTCTCTCTCTCTCTCTCTCTCGCTCTCTCTTTCTCTCTCTCTCTCTCTCTTCTCTCTTCTTTCTCTCTCTCTCTCTCTCGCTCTCTCTCTCTCTTTCGACCTTCATAGATATATGCACGGATTGGAGTCTATTTCAACATAACAGAATACCTCCCCTTTCTCTCTCTTCTCTATTCTCTCTTCTCTCTCTCTCTCTCTCTCGCTCTCTCTCTCTTTCTCTCTCTCTTCTCTCTTCTTTCTCTCTCTCTCTCTCTCTCGCGCTCTCTCTCTCTCTTTCGACCTTCATAGATATATGCACGGATTGGAGTCTATTTCAACATAACAGAATACCTCCCCTTTCTCTCTCTTCTCTCTCTCTCTCTCGCTCTCTCTCTCTCTCTCTTTCTCTCTCTCTCTTCTCTCTTCTTTCTCTCTCTCTCTCGCGCTCTCTCTCTCTCTTTCGACCTTCATAGATATATGCACGGATTGGAGTCTATTTCAACATAACAGAATACCTCCCCTTTCTCTCTCTTCTCTCTTCTCTTTCTCTCTCGCTCTCTCTCTCTCTCTCTAGCTCTCTCTCTCTCTCTCTAGCTCTCTCTCTCTCTCTAGCTCTCTCTCTCTCTCTCTCTCTCTCTCTCTCGACCTTGATAGATATATGCACGGATTGGAGTCTGTATCCGTAGCACCCTTAACTTGGTTAGAAAGCAACGTCATAAATTGCATGATCAGGCCTTTCTATGCTTTTGGCTAACCTTTCAACCCTGCGTTAGTTACTTATATTTCTCTACCGTTCTCCCGCAACTCAAGACAATACACTAATCGATCACGTCTTTGGCAGTATAGATGCAACACTCTCTATGTCAACTTATGTCACGGTAACATATAATGAGCGAATTTCTAACAGTATTTTGTCTATTTTATTATTCATAACACCTTTTTCCAAACTTACCGTGTTAAAGAGAGTGTCGGCCGCCATTTTGAATTTTCCAATACATCGGTAAACACTGTATGCTTTTCGAGCTGAATAAACATGTTACATTGAATAAAAACACAAAAAATATATCCAGTTTGGTAGAAAAGTAACTTATCTTGCCTTTGATAACATTTATTTGTTATATATTAGTTTTTTGACAACTTTTTCGAATCTATGTGTACAGTAATACAAACCCGGATTTTCAACTAGAGCAGACAAACAATCGATTTGATTGAAAAATGAGTGATTTTACCGATTTCGATGTCGATAAAAGTATAAGAGTGCGAAACATTCGTTGATTATCATTCAATCACTGACAACGTTGGGTCTCCCTACTAGGCATTTTACTAAAAGCCAGGGAGATGGCATCGATGAAATGGATAACGCAGACTTACGATCTAGATGTGCCAAGTTTCAATTCTGTTGGCTTCCGAGCAATACTTTCACGTCTGAATGTTGGTAAATTTCATGTGGTTACCCGTGCACGCTCAAGTACATGTGTTTGGTGACTTTAATGTGCACCATAAAAATTAACTTGGTTTCTCAAGTTCACTGATGCTGCTGGGCACTGTATTTATAGCTTCTCTATAGCTCATTCCCTTACACAGACAGTCATGTTTCCCACAAGCCTTCCAGATCGTGAACACCAGCAAGCTTCACTTTTAGACCTATTTGTTACGAAAGTACCCGAGGATTGTGTGATTAATGTACATAGTCCACTTGGAAACGCAGACCACCTTGTGGTGTCAGTTGACATCACACTTATATCCAAACCCCATTAAAAAATTATAGCAAGCCTCACTCCCCCAATGGTTCATTACAGATTGTGAAGCTGCCATTGCACAAAAAACACCATGCATTCCGCGGGTTTGTAGGTCATAAGTAAAATATAAATTGGCAAAAATTCATAGATATTTAGAAATTATTGTAAGAGTGAGATAGCCAGAGCCAAAAAAAGGTAGCCAGGAAACGAATAGAACCGCAGAAAATAGGAACTCGTGATTTCAAGAAAATTCATAATAGCGTGGTGAATAATAGACAATCAGTAATTCCTCCACTATCCAACAATATAGAGGTCGTATGCATGGCAACCAAGAAGGCGGAACTGCTTGTTCGGCGATTTTCCTCCACCTTAGAGCTAACAAACAACTCCTTCCCAAATTTTCCTTGATTATCTGAAAATCACTCCTTCTCATGTCCGTGATATAATTAAAAATTTATACACCTTCAAGGTGTGTGAGCCTGATCTCAGCCTTGCTATATTAATTAAGAAATGCTCAGCTGAGCTAGCCCCCTTAATTTCCAAAATTTACAAAATTTACTGACCCGTTCAATTATCGCCCTATAAGTTTACTCACCCTCTTCGCTAAAAGACACTAATCAATCAAGCACTAATCCCCTACCTCGCAAATGATAATTTGACAGTATGAATTTAGACAATATCGTTCTACTATTTTACGGTCATCTCTGAACGCATATACCATGGACTAGATAAGGCGGGCGAAGTCAGGACTGTAGCCCTTTATACATCCAAAACCTTTGACAAGGTCTGGCATGAAGCGTTCCTAATAGTAAACTGCTCTCTTTTAACAATTACAAGGCGCTTTCCCAACCACCGATAGTCATGACAAATAATACCCTACATGGTAGTTCTTCCTTCAAACTCATCGGCAATATGAGCTGGAACAAATATATTGAGGACATTGCGAAGTCTGCTGCAAAGAAGGTAGGTTCCCTCTATAGTGCTAGAAGATTACCGAGAGTATCCTGTACCTCTACAAGCCATCATTTGTTCATGCATGGAGTAATGTTGCCACATCTGGGCTGCTGCATTTACCGCTAGTATCTCCCCTTGGAAAAAGTCCAAAGAGCAGTTTCCAATCTAATAGGTCCTGCCCTGTCAACTAAGCTCTAACCCATGTGCCATTGCCGCAATGTTGCCTCCCTGTGTCTGCTTTACAAGAATATTAATGGAATGTGCTCCGATAAATTCATTGCACTTGTTCTCCTCGGCGTAGATACCATGGACTAACCTGCTTAGCAACGAAATCACACTCTTTCACTGTAGAGGTCCCTAAATGCCGGAAAGCCTTTTACTCTAATAGTTTCTTCTGTTACATGATAAGGGCTGTCCCCTTTTCATGTAAGTATAAAAATGGAGAATTTAGTTTAAAATGAAAATGAAAGAGCATAGGCGAAATTCGAACCTCGTAATCTAGTTTAGAAATAGATTACGTGTGAGAATTTAAAAATGTAAAACAAAACATTTGTTTAGAAATAGATAAATATTTCAAGAAAAGAATGTGAGCTGTCAAGTTTATTATGAAATTTTAAATTGAAAGAATGCAGCTTATAAGATAATGTTTTAACATATTGAATATAGGTTAAAATTCCTTTTGTAGAAATAGGAAAAGTTTGGACACGTATGTCCAGGAAACGTGAAAGAATGCACATGTTTTAACATGTGTATGACGTCACGGAAAATAGAAAGTTCTAGAATAGAGAAAAACTTTAGTGAGAGTTAGACAGAGTGAAGAGACTCAGAGACAGTCAGACGTCTGGAAGCGAGTCGTCACTTCAAGGAAAAATGTGAGACTTTGAATTCTTGGTGATGGAACACGGCCGTGTGAAGAATAAACCATTATGTGTTTTGTAAAGCTCGTCTTGTGCCTTATGTTTCTTATACAAAGGTAAAGTTCAATTGTATTATATATTTGTGTTATATGTATTTACATACACGTCTCAACATCATTCATGTCTACAAAATGTCCGAACTGTCTGAACACTATATCCCTTCACTCTAAGAGCTTTCTCCTTCTTCCATCAGCAAGATCTAAGAAAGAACATTTAATAAATATAAGAATCTCTCCTAATATAAACAATCTCTCAAAGTCTCTCGTACAACAACTTATACAACTTCTCTCTCTCTCTAAGATACAACATCATATGTAATAAGACAAGAACTCTCACTAAGAACTCACGTAACATACGCGCACAAGTGGTATCGTCTAATAATAATAATAATAATAACTATATAACACTTCCCTCGGAAAGCTAGATTTTGGGATTCCCTTCCTGCTACTTGCTTGCACTGACATGAAGAAGTTCAAATGTAACGTAAGTCAACATCTTGCTCATCTCCCTAAAGACGATGATCCTAAATAGTAGCCCCTTACGTCCAAGTGATGATATGCCTTGTTTGGTGCGAATGTGGTTAAAGAGTTACGGGAGTGAAAAGAGAGAGTTATGGGGGAAAGAGAAATAAACTAAAAAAAAGAAAAAGGAAGAACAAAGAGAGTAAAAACAAAAGAGAAAAGAGGGTAGCCTATGGAGAGAGATGTGAAAATAGGCGGGGAAGAAAGGAATAAGTGGGAAGAGAAAGGAAAGCAAAATTGATAGAGAAATAAAAAGAAACAGAGAAAAAGAAAGGACAATAGTTTGGACGGAGAGGATAAAGGAAAGAAGTGAGAATGAGAGAGAGAGAGAGAGAGAGAGAGAGACGAATAGAGAAAGAAAGGGAAATTGACCGAAAAGAAATGGAGTTAGAAGCGAGAGTGTGATAAAGAGTGCAAACTAAAAAAAAAAAAAAAAAAAAAAGATCAATTCTAAACTGCCGGGGAAAGGGTGAGCACAAGTCATGACTTGCCCGTGGGTGTGGTCAATATACTGTTTTTCGTGCAGTCTGAGTTGGGAAATAACATCGCCATTAAAAACGTGTTTTACTACCTTTGTTCTGTCGTTTGAAAAACTCTAATAATTAATGAATCTCGTGATAAACATCTTGACATTAAACGATACGGTTTCAAACCCTAATTGCGGCCTTTGTAATAATTTTGTTAACCCAACCAGACGGACGAACAAAACGCACCTTCTCCTCGATTGACGAGAGAATGGTTCGAATCGACTCATTATGCTGATTTACGCGACTGGAATATCTGCGTATTTCCTAAGTGTCTCGAGACTCATAAAATACGACAATAGGTGAATTAATATACTACTTGACGGCGGCGGCGGCGGCGGCGGCGGTGGTGTTATTTGCCCCAACCTGGTAACACCGGGTCGCTGTTAAGTATTATATAAACCACAAAAGGCCATAAATAGCGCAAAAGTGCCATAAATAATACAAAACCCATAAAAATCAAAAACATTAAAAAGCAAAAGTTAAACACAAGAATATTTCAACTATTATATAAAAGGAACTTTGTCTGATTGTGCGAGTTCGTTCCTTATGGACTTGAAAACAACTAGGCCAAGTTTTATGAACTTTTACATAAAGATACATTATGTGTCTGACAGTGTTCTTAGATAGTTGTTGTGCCAGTATGCCTTCGATAAGTACCGGTAATCGATAATCGATAATCGAAATAATCTGACGGAAGAAAGAATAGGCGATTTTAACCAGTTAACACGTTAGACAGCCTAAGATCACAAGTGTATGTGAGAAGTTTTATTACCACACAAGCAAAAAAGCCTAACATATGAAATCAACAGTAGGAGCTTGTTTACAGCACAATTGGATCACGATACTTGGCTTTTGCATTTTAAACTTTACTTCAAGCCATTACATATAAAAATAATGTTATAAAAGAAACAGCAGCTTCTCTACATTGCAATGTTCCTTGCAATGTAAGCAACGTTGCACTGTAGAGAAGTCACTGTTGAGAGACATGTAAAGCTTCCCGCGATGGATTTTCAACTAGAGCAGACAAGCAATCGATTTGATTGGAAAATGAGTGATTTTACCGATTTCGATGTCGATAAAAATATAAGAGTGCGAAACATTCGTTGATTATCATTCAATCACTGACAACGTTGGATCTCCCTACTTGGCATTTCACTAAAAGCCAGGGAGGTGGCGTCGATGAAATTGATAACGCAGACTTACGATCTAGATGTGCCAAGTTTCAATTCTGTTGGCTTCCGAGCAATACTTTCACGTCTGAATGTTGGTAAATTTCACGTGTCTGCAAGAACTTGGGAAATGAATTCATACAACAGAATCAAATGGTGACAAAGGTTGCACCATGTCAATTCATATGAAGTTATTAATTAATTTTTTCTTTTTTTTTTCTTTTTTTACAAAATTTAAAACTTTAAAAAATTCAAATTGAACTGATGACCAAATCATATTAAATAAGTTGCATAGTCACTTACCGTGCGAACGTGTATATATATGAGCTTCTCCCGTCTATGTCACTTACATATTATTATGATTTACGAAGGTCGTTACAAAGGTAAAATTTCCTATTTTTTAACTTCAGAAGTTGAAGAACTACAAAGATCATAATGTTACCATTAAAACGAGCAACTATTTATGCTCCAGAATATATATGTCTACATAGGTACCACCATTCTCAATACGCTTTCGTCAGCAATGAACGATGGCTGCTCATGGACACGCAGTAGATTTTTTCATACTAAGGTCATTCCAAAAGTGAAGCTGTTATATAGGGGTTTCATTGAGAGAGAGTCCTATGCTTAAACGTCGCCGATCAAATGTTTACAGTATGAAACAAATAATCGAAAAATAAAACATTGGAAATCATTAAGATAAAAAAAAACAACGTAATTTTATTTTATTAGTATTTTTCTAATATTGTTTATATTGAGTAGGGGGGAGGATAATCATATTTACTTTTATTTTTGATAGATAACATTTAGCAAACAAAAAGTACTATTTATTCAAAATAAGTTATGCATTTATTTTGTTTTTAAGTTTTTAAAATGTTGAAAGAAGCATAATACAATTCAAACGCGTTTGTGTTTTAATATATTGTTAAGCGGCATTTCTAGTCATTTAGAACTTCTGTAAACTTCACCGGTCACTCATTTTTTCGACCAAATTTAAAACAATTATTACAGTTTATAGGTTACCTTCTCAGCTATATTATGAATACAAATTTCAATTTTTGTTCAGTAAAACAAAAGTTATAATTTTTCTGGTTTTCAAAATCGTGAAAATATGTGAAGAGATGAGCGACGATTTTAATCATTGGTTTCCATAGTAACCATGTCGCTTAAGCGCTTTCTACTAATTTACTCCTGTCGCGAAAAGAGAAGTAACAAGTGAAACAGTGACAATGACAGAATGAAAGGGAGATCATTTGGGGGGGGGGTAAACAATATTGGTGCCGTATATTGCTATGTGTTTATCGGGGAAAACAAGACTGAAATTAAACAAAAAACAAGTAAATTTATTGGAAGCATGGAAACTCATTAATTACAAGAGAAAAATACGAACATGAAAGTAATGTAATATTGGAGGTCTTCTTAAAAGAGAGTCTTATTAGAGAGAGTCTTATTATAAGTGATGTGTTTTCTTAGTGAGAGATGCTTATCTTAGAGAGAGATGCTTAGAAGGAGTCTTATTACAGTGAGGGATGTTGAAAGACTCCGAGAGAGAGAGAGAGAGAGAGAGAGAGAGAGAGAGATGTTGTTGTAAGAGAGACCTGTTGTAGAAGAGATTGTTCCTGTTAGGAGAGATTCTTATATATTAAATGTTCATTCCTTGAAGAAGAAGAAGAAAGAGAAGAAGAACCTCTTTGAGTGAGGACATATAGTGTTCAGACAGTTCGGACATGATGATGTTGAGACGTGTATGCAAAGACATATAACAGAAATTTATAATACAATTCCACTTTACCTTTTTGTAAGAATCATAAGACACAAGACGAGCT
>NC_136523.1:3867500-3900000 GCF_053919585.1 Euprymna scolopes
ATTTATACTTGCATAATATTTGCGTAAAATCTATACAGTAAACAAAAAACTGTTACCATATATAGTTATGGATACGTATATATTTTTGTTAAATTTAGTAGTCTATCTCTCTATCTATTATATCTATAAAAGTGAAAGTGTCTGTCTGTGTATCTGTGTGTCTCTGTGTGTACATTTCCCTACGCAATAACTCTGTCAATTCTACAGTCTACAGACCCAAAATTTGATATACAGCGTACTGAGATTTTGGAAAATCGATGTGATCGGTTTTCGGTCAGAATTTTGGCGATTAAGGGGTCAAATTTCAACGATTTGACCTTTGAGAACTCTACCAAACTCCTCCGACAATTTTGGGTCTAATCACTTGAAATTTTAGATATAGGTTCCTTGGACATGGATCTTACTTAATAACTTGATGTGAGCCCCAAATCAATAAATTTTAAGGGGTCATAATAGGGGTCAAAGTTAAAAAAAAATTTTTTTGCTCAACATACACCTCCAACACCGGGCACACATGCTAGTATATATATAAAAGTGAACGTGTTTGTGTGTGTCTGTGTGTATACGCAATAACTTTGTCAATTTTAAATCTATAGACGCGAAATTTCATATAAAGGGTACTGAGATTTGGGAAAATCTGTTCATTTTCGGTCAGAAATTCGGCTATTAAGGGGTTAAAGTTCAAGAATTTGACCTTTAAGAACTCTATCAAACTCCTTCGACAATTTTGGGTCTAAACACTTGAAATTTTAGATATAGGTTTCTTGGACATGGATCTAACGTATTAACTTGATTTGAGCCCAAAACAATACATTTTAAGGGGTCATAATAGGGATCAAATTTTAAAAAAGTAACCTTTTTTTTTGCTCAACATACACCTCCAGACACCAGGGAACGCTGGGCACCCATGCTAGTATATATATAAAAGTGAACGTGTCTGTGTGTCTGTCTGTGTGTGTACAGTTTCCAACGCAATAACTTTGTCAATTTTCAGTCTACAGATTCAAAATTTGATATACAGGGTAGGAGAGTTGGGAAAATATTTGTAATCTGTTTTCGGCTGTTAAGAGGTCAAAGTTCAACGATTTGACCTTTGAGGACGCTACCAAACTCCTACGCAATAACTCTGTCAATTCTACAGTCTACAGACTCGAAATTTGATATACAGCGTACTGAGATTTTGGAAAATCGATGTGATCGGTTTTCGGTCAGAATTTTGGCGATTAAGGGATCAAATTTCAACAATATGACCTTTAAGAACTCTACCAAACTCCTCCGCCAATTTGGGGGCAAAACATTTGAAATTTTAGATATATGTTCCTTGTACATGGATCTTACTTAATAATTTTATTTTAGCCCAAAACAGTAAATGTTAAGGGGTCATAATAGGGGTCAAAGTTTTTTTTTAAAATTTGACCTTTGCGGTCTCTACCAAATTACTCAGACAATTTCTGGTTTAACCATTTGAAATTTTACATAAAGGGTATTCGAAGATAGGGCAAACGTTTTAATAGGTTTGGGTCGAAAATTTTAGCTACAAATATATAAATCTATGTATGCATGTTTGCATGTCTGCCTAAAACTTTCGACAAAGGCGACGGATTTTCACAAGATCAGTATCGTTTTGAAGATCGACCCTTCAGACGGTAAATACCGAAAAATTTGCTAAAAACATTAATTTCTTCACCCTGAACTGGGCACTTTCCTACAGGGAGTGGTCGCTTTTTTTTGTTCGCCGTTATTTTCGAAAGTCATCCTCTCTTTTCGATTGTCTAGCCTTAATTTAAACCTACGTCACTTCCGGTTTGGCGGTGGTCGAAACAGCAAAGATGTCACGGTTTTTCCCCGTTCTTTTTCTCCTTGACGGCATGGGTTCGAGCCTACCTTCCTACTACCACTTGTTTTTTTTCTTTTGCTCAACACACACCTCCAAACATCCGGAAAAAGCCGGGCACCCATGCTGGTCTTACATTAAGTGTATTCACACGTAGGACAAGTTATGAACAGTACATAGGGCCCGAGCAATATATGTGGAGAATATATATATATATATATATATATATATATATATATATATATATATATATATATATATATATATATATATATTCTCCATAGGCTTCGGGTTACTGTTGGTCCGATTCCTCTGAAGACATTATATGATTTTGAACTTGGCAGAATACATGGAGTGGTATGCCATTACCTTCCCTAGCGCAGCGGCCTCTGACTCGCCTGTTTGCATCCATCTCGTTGTCCTGAGATCATCTGCTATAGGTTGAATAAGTAATCTCTATATAAATAAAATAAACTCATTTTTTCCCGTCTGATTTTGACATTAATAGGATTAAAAATCAAGATATTTCATGCAAATATAATATGCACAAACGTCAGAACAATATCTGAGGTGTGTTATAGGCTTATTATTCCTCAAATTCCTCGATAATCTTAGATTTCTATACTTTTTCTGCTGAGAAGTCACGGCCAAAATCGGTTAAGATCAATGGAAGTGGTAAAATATTTTCTCTCTAATAAATTCCTCCTCCCCTTGCCACCACTCAACACCGTTTGGGGATCGTTCACAAGGAACAGTTGAGAAGAGAACACCGGTTTGGCTTCGTAGTTCTTTCATGTGAAGTTATTTAAAATCACTAAACTAAGCTGCAGTGCTCTGTGGCGTAGTGGTTAGCGTGCTGGACAATTCACATTATATTTTCACATTCGCGCCGACCTACCGTAGTCGTTCTTTTTTTTTTTTTTTTCCTAAACAACTGGAATGGATTTTTCTTGTTAACGTTGCAGATGTTTTTTTTTTCTTTCACACTTTATTTTCCTACTTTTACTCATGACTCCGGGTTTGATCCTTCCTACTTACCTACCATTACATTTTTTAACCCCCCCCTCCCGGAAACAAACACTCGGGCAACGCCGGGTACCCCCGCTAGTTCTTAATATCATAGAACCGTTGATCTGCTACAGATTCATCCTCCTTCATGGCCGCCCAACGTCCTGTTGCCGACGTCATCAGTTAACTTCTCCTAGATGCATGTCTTAACTAAGACTAGGGGTGCATACCTCTCCCAGTGAATTAATGCACCTCCAGATACCAATCGTCAAATTTCTTATGACTTGGTGCGGATATATATTATATTAACTCTTAGAAGACCATTACTCAGAACTAATTGTCAATCAACGTCCTTATTTTTGGAATCTGTATAGCACCATATTTATATTGTGGAGTGTTCGTTTCTATTTTATATGTTTGTTCGTTTTTTTTTTATTTATTACAAATAACATGATAAATAAAATGGCGATCTGCATTGCTATTCAGGCTTAACTTTAAAAATTTGATCGACTTAATTGTGGAAATCAAGAAAAAGGCTTACTGTTAAAACATCCGCAAGTGTGTACATCATGTGGAATCAAACTGTCGAGGGGGAGGGTGAATGAAAGATATCGGCGCCCACAACTTTTTTGACTATAGAGACGATGGAAAGTGACGCAAAGTCTCGCAATTCGTGTGCAATTTAGTTTGACCTCGACCACATAAAAGTAGACCGCGTGGAGAACGCAGACAGAACGCTGTGGGAGAATCCCTGGAGACTGATGCTGTTCTGTCACTTTGCTTTCTTGTCTATTTTCTTCATTTCTGTATTATAGATTAAAACGTAACCCTTAGAAGACCATTACTCAGAACTAATTGTCAATCAACGTTCTTATTTTTGCAATGTCTATAGCACCATTTTTTTATATTGTGGAGTATTGGTGTCCATTTTATATACTTGCACTTCTTTATTACAAATAACATGATACAACAATGATAAATGAAAATTGGCGATCTGTATTGCTACCCAGGCTTAACTTTGAAATTTTGACCGACTTAATATTACATATTAAAAATAAAAACAACCGCTACTCTGTTTTAGTTTTTTTTTGGGGGGGGTCTGTTTTTCAGAATTGTTTTACATGTATTTTTGTAGTACTTCTTCGATTTCATAACTTTGAAACAATAATCTTATTGGAGGTAAGTATATTTTATTGCGAAGAACATTCTACAACAAAAATAATTTTTAAATTGGTTATGCAGAACCAAATATAGATTTATGAGATGAATTGTTATATAGGTCCATCAACGCTTTTTAACTATTTTAGAAATAAAAAAAGTTAGGAAATTAGCCGTTTTTTCCGGAAAATCAAATATTAACTTGTGAGACGCATTATTATTTTCCAGAGTGTAGACCATTGGTTTTCTTATTCCATGTGTTTTTATATATATCTTCGTATTTTAAGAAACTAAACTCAAATATTTCTTGCCAATAACATTATACAACAATAATTAAAAAATGGCTAGTTAGAATCAAATATAAATTTGTGAGACGAATTGCTATTTTTAGAATGTATTGGTTTTGTTATTTCACATCCTTTTTTGTTTTTATATCTTCATAGTTTTTTTTTAAGAAACTAAACTGAAATATTTTTTGCCAATAATATTATACAGAAATAAGTAAAAGTGGACTAATTCAAATCAAATATCAATTTGTGAGACGAATTGCTATTTTCAGAATGTACACTACTTTATTGTTTTTATTACTTCGTGTGCTTCATTGTTATATGTGTGCAGTTTTTTTTTAAGAAGCTAAACATAACTATGACGTTTCTGAATTTTTGGAGAAGAGAATTGGTTATTCATATTATTATTCATCGGACTACTGTTCTCATCTTGAGTGTGATTTTCACAACTTTCGGTCGATGTAACCTCCAACCTTCTCCAGGTGTAACTTGTCGAACTCGGAAATGTTTCTGTCGAACTCGGGGATTTGGACGGAATTTCGAGCGTAACTGTTTATTTATTTCATCGGGGTAACATGCTCTTGTTCTGTCAGCCATGACTAAATGGACATCCTAAGCAACTGTATTTTTCGGTCGCCGACACTATCCAGTCATGGCTGATGGAAGAAGAGTCTACAAGGACCTGTGGCGCAGTGGTTAGAGTACTTGGAAAAATCTATTGTAAAAGTGATATTCTCCTGAAGGTTGAAGGTTCAATCCTCAGTGTGGGCGACCTAAAAAAATATAATTACGCATTACTTAGAACCTCTATCCAGTCATGGCTGACGGAACAAGAGCACACTACCCCCGTGAAGTAAATAAAGGGTTCCGCTCGAAATTCCGTCCAAATTCCCAAATTCGACAGAAACATTCTCGAGTTCGACAAGATACACTTGAAGAAGGTCGGAGGTTACATCGACCGAAACGTTGTGAAAATCACACTCAAGATGAGAACAATAGTCCGATGACTAATAACACGAATAAACTGGACTAGTCATTTCTAATAAAATTATACAACAATAATTAAAAATTATTTGGTCAGAATGAAATACAAATTGGTGAGATGCATTCCATTTTTCATGTTGTACACTACTTTATTGGTTTTCTTATGTGACGTGCTTTTTATTGTATTTATATTTTCGTAGGTTTTTTTTAAAGAAACTGAAACGAAATATTTTTGTCAATAACATTGTACAAAAGTAATTAAAACTTAGCGAGTCAGAATCAAATATATATTTGTGATATGCGTTGCTAA
This sequence comes from Euprymna scolopes, assembly GCF_053919585.1. Classification (NCBI taxonomy): domain Eukaryota; kingdom Metazoa; phylum Mollusca; class Cephalopoda; order Sepiida; family Sepiolidae; genus Euprymna; species Euprymna scolopes. The sequence continues at coordinate 3,873,082 of NC_136523.1, forward strand.
TTATGTCTGATTTTGAAAATCCAAACTACTTATATTTTTATACAATTATTTATCTTTTTTCATCTTGTTTCTTATTCATTATAATTTTAGACTAAACTTATTTGTGGTTTAAACAAAAAAATTTGCGGTTATCGAAATCAGTACCCTTTCACATCTAGGAAATCAGAACGTGAAAATTCCGAGGAAAGCTTAACTACGGTGACTTTCTAACCGAAATCCACAAAACAAAAGAAAACTTTGGAAGTGAAGCCTTCTTATCTTTGATTTTATTTTATTTATCTGTTTCGAATTATTTTTTCATTAATTTCCTGACCACGACTCCAAGATAAGAAACTAAGGCTTTTTCATCATCGTTAATAACTAATTAGGGTTGACCATCGGTCTATCGGTCGATCTAACTGACCACAGACTTCTCAACAAAATGGTCATTTCATAATGGACAATTCTATGGCGATTTAAAACTCAAACGTGTGATTTAAACCCAATTATATGAGACAAGCCATCGAATTCGGACTAAGTGTCAAGCAAGAGGAAGCCATTGTTTCCATCGAAGGCTAAACCCTAAATTCTTCCTAAAAGCAAAAAAAAAAAAAATGTACCAGGTGTTGGTACTTTAGATAACAATCATTTTGCTTTTAGATTGTTCTATCTCTTCATTTGAAAGTTAGCCAGAGTTTTCCGGAAATAAATCTATATCGGAAGTTTTATGTAATTCCTTTTTATATGAGATTAACATCATTCCATTTTCTGTCCTCTTTTGTTTTTTTTTTTTGTTTTTTATTCCTGTAATTTTTATATTTCATTCCCTTTTTTTTTCCTTCTCATTTGATTTATTTCTGTTGTTATAAAATTTTCTTTCACTATTTCATTGTTTTTATTGTTCTCTAATTTTTCCTCTTTTTTTCATTCTGATATGATCTCTTTCTGTCGTTTTTAAATTTTCTTTCACTATTTCTTTGTTTTTATTATTCTCTTATTTCTTCCCTTTTTTTATTCCGATTTGATTTCTTTCTGTCGTTTTTAAATTTTCTTTCAGTACTTAATTGTTTTTATTATTCTCTTACTTTTCCCCTTTTTTTCATTCTGATTTGATCTCTTTCACTATTTCATTGTTTTTATTATTCTCTTTTTTTCCACTTTTTTAATTCTCATTTGATTTCTCTCTGTCGTTTTTAAATTTTCTTTCACTATTTCTTTGTTTTTATAATTCTCTTATTTTTCCCTTTTTTCATTCTGATTTGATTTTTTTCCGTTGTTTTTAAAATTTTCTTTCACTATTTCTTTGTTTTTATTATTATCTTATTTTTCCCTTTTTTCATTCTGATTTGATTTTTTTCCGTCGTTTTTAAAATTTTCTTTCACTATTTCTTTGTTTTTATAATTCTCTTATTTCTTCCCTTTTTTCATTCTGATTTGATTTTTTTCCATCGTTTTTAAAATTTTCTTTCACTATTTCTTTGTTTTTATAATTCTCTTATTTCTTCCCTTTTTTCATTCTGATTTGATTTTTTTCCGTCGTTTTTAAAATTTTCTTTCACTATTTCTTTGTTTTTATTATTCTCTTATTTCTTCCCTTTTTTCATTCTGATTTGATTTTTTTCCGTCGTTTTTAAAATTTTCTTTCACTATTTCTTTGTTTTTATTATTCTCTTATTTCTTCCCTTTTTTCATTCTGATTTGTATTTTTTTCCGTCGTTTTTAAAATTTTCTTTCACTATTTCTTTGTTTTTATAATTCTCTTATTTCTTCCCTTTTTTCATTCTGATTTGATTTTTTTCCGTCGTTTTTAAAATTTTCGTTCACTATTTCTTTGTTTTCATTATTCTCTTATTTCTTCCCTTTTTTCATTCTGATTTGATTTTTTTCCGTCGTTTTTAAAATTTTCTTTCACTATTTCTTTGTTTTTATAATTCTCTTATTTCTTCCCTTTTTTCATTCTGATTTGATTTTTTCCGTCGTTTTTAAAATTTTCTTTCACTATTTCTTTGTTTTTATAATTCTCTTATTTCTTCCCTTTTTTCATTCTGATTTGATTTTTTCCGTCGTTTTTAAAATTTTCTTTCACTATTTCTTTATTTTTATTATTCTCTTATTTCTTCCCTTTTTTCATTCTGATTTGATTTTTTTCCGTCGTTTTTAAAATTTTCTTTCACTATTTCTTTGTTTTTATTATTCTCTTATTTTTACACCTTTTTTCATTCTGATTTGATTTTTTCCGTCGTTTTTAAAATTTTCTTTCACTATTTCTTTGTTTTTATAATTCTCTTATTTCTTCCCTTTTTTCATTCTGATTTGATTTTTTTCTGTCGTTTTTAAAATTTTCTTTCACTATTTCTTTGTTTTTATTATTCTCTTATTTTTACACCTTTTTTCATTCTGATTTGATTTTTTTTCGTCGTTTTTAAAATTTTCTTTCACTATTTCTTTGTTTTTATAATTCTCTTTTTTCTTCCCTTTTTTCATTCTGATTTGATTTTTTCCGTCGTTTTTTAAATTTTCTTTCACTATTTCTTTGTTTTTATTATTCTCTTATTTCTTCCCTTTTTCATTCTGCTTTGATTTTTTTCCGTCGTTTTTAAAATTTTCTTTCACTATGTCTTTGTTTTTATTATTCTCTTATTTCTTCCCTTTTTTCATTCTGATTTGATTTTTTTCCGTCGTTTTTAAAATTTTCTTTCACTATTTCTTTGTTTTTATTATTCTCTTATTTCTTCCCTTTTTTCATTCAAATTTGATTTCTTTCTGTTGTTTTTAAATTCTCTTTTACTATTTAATTGTTTTTGTTATTCTCTTATTTTTCCCCTCTTTTCATTTTCATTTGATTACTTTCGGTCGTTTTTAAAATTTTCTTTCACTATTTCATTGTTTTTATTATTCTTTTATTTTTTCCTTTTTTCATTCTGATTTGATATCTTTCTGTTGTTTTTAAATTTTCTTTCACTATTTCATTGTTTTTATTATTCTCTTATTTTTTCCTTTTTTCATTCTCATTTTATTTCTTTCTGTAGTTTTTAAATTTTCTTTCACTATTTCATTGTTTGTATTATTCTCTTATTTTTCCCCTATTTTCATTCTCATTTGATTTCTTTCTGTAGTTTTTATATTTTCTTTCACTATTTCATTGTTTGTATTATTCTCTTATTTTTCCCCTATTTTCATTCTCATTTGATTTCTTTCTGTAGTTTTTATATTTTCTTTCATTATTTCATTGTTTGTATTATTCTCTTATTTTTCCCCTATTTTCATTCTCATTTTATTTATTTCTGTAGTTTTTATATTTTCTTTCATTATTTCATTGTTTTTTTTATTCTCTTATTTTCCCCTTTTTTCATTCTCATTTGATTTCTTTCTGTAGTTTTTATATTTTCTTTCATTATTTCATTGTTTGTATTATTCTCTTATTTCCCCCTTTTTTCATTCTCATTTGATTTTTTTCATTGTTTTCATATGCTCTTATTTTTCCCCTCTTTTCTGATTTTGATTTGATTTCTTTCTGTCGTTTTTAAATTTTCTGTCACTATTTCACTGTTTTTATTATTCTCTTATTTATTCCCTTTTTTCATTTTGATTTGATCTCTTTCTGTTGTTTTTAAATTTTATTTCACTATTTCTTTGTTTTTATTATTCTCTTATTTTTCCTCTTTTTTCATTCTCATTTTATTTTTTCTGTCGTTTTGAAATTTTCTTTTACTATTTCATTGTTTTTATTATCTTTTTATTTCTCTTATTTAACCTTTTATAGACTTCGTACTTTTTTGTCTGACAGATTTTTCATTCTTGTATTTTTATTTAGCTCTCTTTTACATTTTGCATTTCTTTTTTCTTTTTTTTATTAGTCTATAATGTATTTCTTATTTCTCTATTTTATTAGTTTATTACGCATTTGTGTTTCTCTGTATTATGTATTTCTTATTTTTTATGCATTTCTTTTTCTCTGTATTATGTATTTCTTATATCTGTATTTTATTACTTTATTATGCATTTCTTTTTCTCTTTTTCTTGATTATGCATTTCTTTTTGCTCCTTTTTATTTGTTTATTATGTATTTCTTTTTTCTTTTTTTTCAATTACTTTATTATGCATTTCTTTTTCTCTTTTATTACTTTATTATGCATTTCTTTTTCTCTTTTTTATTACTTTATTATGAATTTCTTCTTCTCTTTTTTTATTACTTTATGCATTTCTTTTTCTCTTTTTTATTACTTTATTATGCATTTCTTTTTCTCTTTTTTATTACTTTATTATGCATTTCTTCTTCTCTTTTTTTATTACTTTATTATGCATTTCTTTTTCTCTTTTTTATTACTTTATTAGGCATTTTTTTTCTCTTTTTATTACTTTATTATGCATTTCTTTTTTCTCTTTTTATTACTTTATTATGCATTTCTTTTTCTCTTTATTATTACTTTATTATGCATTTTTTTCTTTTTTATTACTTGATTAGGCATTTCGTTTTCTTTTTTTTTACTTTTTAATGTATTGCTTTTTTTCTTTTTTATTACTTTATTATGCATTTCTTTTTCTCTTTTTTTATTACTTTATTATGCATTTCTTTTTCTCTTTTTATTACTTTATTATGCATTTCTTTTTTCTTTTTATTACTTTATTATGCATTTCTTTTTCTTTTTGTTATTATTTTATTATGCATTTCTTTTTCTCTTTTTTATTTCTTTATTATGCATTTCTTTTTCTTTCTTTTTTTATTACTTTATTATGCATTTCTTTTTCTCTTTTTTATTACTTTATTATGCATTTCTTTTTCTCTTTTTTATTACTTTATTATGCATTTCTTTTTCTCTTTTTTATTACTTTATTATGAATTTCTTTTTCTCTTTTTTTATTACTTTATTATGCATTTCTTTTTCTTTTTTATTACTTTATTATGCATTTCTTTTTTTTCTTTTTATTACTTATTATGCATTTCTTTTTCTCTTTTTTATTACTTTATTATGCATTTCTTTTTCTCTTTTTTATTACTTTATAATGCATTTCTTTTTCTCTTTTTTATTACTTTATTATGCATTTCTTTTTCTCTTTTTATTACTTTATTATGCATTTCTTTTTCTCTTTTTATTACTTTATTATGCATTTCTTTTTCTCTTTTTATTACTTTATTATGCATTTCTTTTTCTCTTTTTATTACTTTATTATGCATTTCTTTTTCTCTTTTTATTACTTTATTATGAATTTCTTCTTCTCTTTTTTTATTACTTTATGCATTTCTTTTTCTCTTTTTTATTACTTTATTATGCATTTCTTTTTCTCTTTTTTATTACTTTATTATGCATTTCTTCTTCTCTTTTTTTATTACTTTATTATGCATTTCTTTTTCTCTTTTTTATTACTTTATTAGGCATTTTTTTTCTCTTTTTATTACTTTATTATGCATTTCTTTTTTCTCTTTTTATTACTTTATTATGCATTTCTTTTTCTCTTTATTATTACTTTATTATGCATTTTTTTCTTTTTTATTACTTGATTAGGCATTTCGTTTTCTTTTTTTTTACTTTTTAATGTATTGCTTTTTTTCTTTTTTATTACTTTATTATGCATTTCTTTTTCTCTTTTTTTATTACTTTATTATGCATTTCTTTTTCTCTTTTTATTACTTTATTATGCATTTCTTTTTTCTTTTTATTACTTTATTATGCATTTCTTTTTCTTTTTGTTATTATTTTATTATGCATTTCTTTTTCTCTTTTTTATTTCTTTATTATGCATTTCTTTTTCTTTCTTTTTTTATTACTTTATTATGCATTTCTTTTTCTCTTTTTTATTACTTTATTATGCATTTCTTTTTCTCTTTTTTATTACTTTATTATGCATTTCTTTTTCTCTTTTTTATTACTTTATTATGAATTTCTTTTTCTCTTTTTTTATTACTTTATTATGCATTTCTTTTTCTTTTTTATTACTTTATTATGCATTTCTTTTTTTTCTTTTTATTACTTATTATGCATTTCTTTTTCTCTTTTTTATTACTTTATTATGCATTTCTTTTTCTCTTTTTTATTACTTTATAATGCATTTCTTTTTCTCTTTTTTATTACTTTATTATGCATTTCTTTTTCTCTTTTTATTACTTTATTATGCATTTCTTTTTCTCTTTTTATTACTTTATTATGCATTTCTTTTTCTCTTTTTATTACTTTATTATGCATTTCTTTTTCTCTTTTTATTACTTTATTATGCATTTCTTTTTCTCTTTTTATTACTTTATTATGCATTTCTTTTTTCTCTTTTTATTACTTTATTATGCATTTCTTTTTCACTTTTTATTACTTTATTATGCATTTCTTTTTCTCTTTTTATTACTTTATTATGCATTTCTTTTTCTCTTTTTATTACTTTATTATGCATTTCTTTTTTCTCTTTTTTATTACTTTTTTATGAATTTCTTTTTTTCTTTTTATTACTTATTATGCATTTATTTTTCTCTTTTTTATTACTTTATTATGCATTTCTTTTTCTCTTTTTATTACTTTATTATGAATTTCTTTTTCTCTTTTTTATTACTTTATTATGCATTTCTTTTTCTCTTTTTATTACTTTATTGTGCATTTCTTTTTCTCTTTTTTATTACTTTATTATGCATTTCTTTTTCTCTTTTTATTACTTTATTATGCATTTCTTTTTCTCTTTTTTATTACTTTATTATGCATTTCTTTTTCTCTTTTTATTACTTTATTATGAATTTCTTTTTCTCTTTTTTATTACTTTATTATGCATTTTTTTTCTCTTTTTATTACTTTATTGTGCATTTCTTTTTCTCTTTTTTATTACTTTATTATGCATTTCTTTTTCTCTTTTTATTACTTTATTATGCATTTCTTTTTCTCTTTTTATTACTTTATTATGCATTTCTTTTTCTCTTTTTATTACTTTATTATGCATTTCTTTTTCTCTTTTTATTACTTTATTATGCATTTCTTTTTCTCTTTTTATTACTTTATTATGCATTTCTGTTTCTCTTTTTTATTTCTTTATTATGCATTTCTTTTTCTTTTTTTATTACTTTATTATGCATTTCTTTTTCTCTTTTTTATTACTTTATTATGCATTTCTTTTTCTCTTTTTTATTACTTTATTATGCATTTCTTTTTCTCTTTTTTATTACTTTATTATGCATTTCTTTTTTTATTACTTTCTTATGCATTTCTTTTTCTCTTTTTTATTACTTTATTATGCATTTCTTTTTTTATTACTTTCTTATGCATTTCTTTTTCTCTTTTTTATTACTTTATTATGCATTTCTTTTTTATCTTTTTATTACTTTATTATGAATTTCTTTTTCTCTTTTTTTATTACTTTATTATGCATTTCTGTTTCTCTTTTTATTACTTTATTATGCATTTCTTTTTCTCTTTTTTATTACTTTATTATGCATTTCTTTTTCTCTTTTTTATTACTTTATTATGCATTTCTTTTTTCACTTTTTTATTACTTCATTATGCATTTCTTTTTTTACTTTTTTATTACTTTAATATGCATTTCTTTTTTCTTTCTCCTTTTACTTTTATAATATAGTTTTTCTTTTTTACCTGTACTTTTCTTCTTTACTTTATTTTAATTATTTCTGTTGCTATCCACCCCCCCCCCATTTTTTGTTCATCATAATTCTTATTTATGTTCAGTTTTCTTCTTTTTTTATCCGTTTCATTTCTTTTATTTCTTTTTTCTATCTTTGTATTCATTATTTTCACATTTTATTTTATTTTTCTTCCTTTTGTTTTTTCTTTCACTTTTTTCTATCTATCGCTCATATTTTTCTGCTTTTTTACCTTCAATCTTTTTTATCTTAGCTTTTCATCTTTTTTTCATTTTCTATTTTTGTTACGCTAACTTTTTTATGTTCACAAATTCGTACCAAAACATTCTGCTTAGACCTATAGCGCAATGGTTAGAATACTTGGAAAAAAAATTGTAAAAATGATATTCTCCTGACGGTTGACAGTTCAATATTAAGTGTTGGTGCCTGGAAAATAGAATTGCGAATTACGTAGGACCTCTATGCACTCAGGGCTGATAAAACGAGAGAGTGCTACCTCCATGAAATAAATAAAGCATTCCGTTCGAAATGCCGTCTAGAGTCTTGAGTTCGACAAGGTACATATAAGGAAGGTCGGAGGTTACGTCGACCGACACGGTATGAAAAGAACACTCAAGATGAGAACAGTAGTACAAAAAATCCGAATAATTCAAAGCTTTGATTCTAATATTCTTTCATGATTTTGTTTTTATATTTCTTTCTTAGTTTTTCATATTTCTTTCTTAGTTTTTATATTTCTTTCTTAGTTTTTATATTTCTTTCTTAGTTTTTATATTTCTTTCTTAGTTTTTATATTTCTTTCTTAGTTTTTATATTTCTTTCTTAGTTTTTATATTTCTTTCTTAGTTTTCATATTTCTTTCTTAGTTTTTATATTTCTTTCTTAGTTTTTATATTTCTTTCTTAGTTTTCATATTTCTTTCTTAGTTTTTATATTTCTTTCTTAGTTTTCATATTTCTTTCTTAGTTTTCATATTTCTTTCTTAGTTTTTATATTTCTTTCTTAGTTTTCATATTTCTTTCTTAGTTTTTATATTTTTTTCTTAGTTTTTTTAATTTCTTTCTTAGTTTTTATATTTCTTTCTTAGTTTTTATATTTCTTTCTTAGTTTTTATATTTCTTTTTTATATTTTTATATTTCTTTCTTAGTTTTTGTATTTCTTTCTTAGTTTTTATATTTCTTTCTTAGTTTTTATATTTCTTTCTTAGTTTTCATATTTCTTTCTTAGATTTCATAGTTCTTTCTTACTTTTTATATTTCTTTCTTAGTTTTTATATTTCTTTCTTAGTTTTTATATTTCTTTCTTAGTTTTTATATTTCTTTCTTAGTTTTTATATTTCTTTCTTAGTTTTTATATTTCTTTCTTAGTTTTTATATTTCTTTCTTAGTTTTCATATTTCTTTCTTAGTTTTCATATTTCTTTCTTAGTTTTTATATTTCTTTCTTACTTTTTATATTTCTTTCTTAGTTTTTATATTTCTTTCTTAGTTTGTATATTTCTTTCTTAGTTTTTATATTTCTTTCTTAGTTTTCATATTTCTTTTTTATATTTTTATATTTCTTTCTTAGTTTTTATATTTCTTTCTTAGTTTTTATATTTCTTTCTTAGTTTTTATATTTTTTTCTTAGTTTTTATATTTCTTTTTTATATTTTTATATTTCTTTCTTAGTTTTTATATTTCTTTCTTAGTTTTTATATTTCTTTCTTAGTTTTTATATTTTTTCTTAGTTTTTATATTTCTTTCTTAGTTTTAATATTTTTTTCTTAGTTTTCATATTTCTTTCTTAGTTTTTATATTTCTTTCTTAGTTTTCATATTTATTTCTTAGTTTTTATATTTCTTTCTTAGTTTTTATATTTCTTTCTTAGTTTTCATATTACTTTCTTAGTTTTTATATTTCTTTCTTTCTTAGTTTTGATATTTCTTTCTTAGTTTTGATATTTCTTTCTTAGTTTTTATATTTCTTTCTTAGTTTTTATATTTCTTTCTTAGTTTTCATATTTCTTTTTTAGTTTTTATATTTCTTTCTTAGTTTTAATATTTCTTTCTTAGTTTTCATATTTCTTTCTTAGTTTTTATATTTCTTTCTTAGTTTTTATATTTCTTTCTTAGTTTTTATATTTCTTTCTTAGTTTTCATATTTCTTTCTTAGTCTCCATATTTCTTTCTTAGTTTTTATATTTCTTTCTTAGTTTTTATATTTCTTTCTTAGTTTTTATATTTCTTTCTTAGTTTTTATATTTCTTTCTTAGTTTTTATATTTCTTTCTTAGTTTTTATATTTCTTACTTAGTTTTCATATTTCTTTCTTAGTTTTTATATTTCTTTCTTAGTTTTCATATTTCTTTCTTAGTTTTTATATTTCTTTCTTAGTTTTTATATTTCTTTCTTATATTTCATATTTCTTTCTTAGTTTTCATATTTCTTTCTTAGTTTTTATATTTCTTTCTATTTCATATATCTTTCTTAGTTTTTATATTTCTTTCTTAGTTTTTATATTTCTTTCTTAGTTTTGTATTTCTTTCTTAGTTTTTATATTTCTTTCTATTTCATATTTCTTTCTTAGTTTTTATATTTCTTTCTTAGTTTTTATATTTCTTTCTTAGTTTTTATATTTCATTCTTAGTTTTTATATTTCTTTCTTAGTTTTCATATTTCTTTCTTAGTTTTTATATTTCTTTCTTAGTTTTTATATTTCTTTCTTATATTTCATATTTCTTTCTTAGTTTTTATATTTCTTTCTTAGTTTTTATATTTCTTTCTTAGTTTTTATATTTCTTTCTTATATTTCATATTTCTTTCTTAGTTTTTATATTTCTTTCTTAGTTTTTATATTTCTTTCTTAGTTTTCATATTTCTTTCTTAGTTTTTATATTTCTTTCTTAGTTTTTATATTTCTTTCTTAATTTTTATATTTCTTTCTTAGTTTTTATATTTCTTTCTTAGTTTTCATATTTCTTTCTTAGTTTTTATATTTCTTTCTTAGTTTTTATATTTCTTTCTTAGTTTTTATATTTCTTTCTTAGTTTTTATATTTCTTTCTTAGTTTTTATATTTCTTTCTTAGTTTTTATATTTCTTTCTTAGTTTTCATATTTCTTTCTTAGTTTTTATATTTCTTTCTTAGTTTTTATATTTCTTTCTTAGTTTTTATATTTCTTTCTTAGTTTTTATATTTCTTTTTTATATTTTTATATTTCTTTCTTAGTTTTTATATTTCTTTCTTAGTTTTTATATTTCTTTCTTAGTTTTCATATTTCTTTCTTAGTTTTCATATTTCTTTCTTAGTTTTCATATTTCTTTCTTAGTTTTTATATTTCTTTCTTAGTTTTTATATTTCTTTCTTAGTTTTTATATTTTTTTCTTATTTTTTTTTATTTCTTTCTTAGTTTTTATATTTCTTTCTTAGTTTTTATATTTTTTTTTTATATTTTTATATTTCTTTCTTAGTTTTTGTATTTCTTTCTTAGTTTTTATATTTCTTTCTTAGTTTTCATATTTCTTTCTTAGTTTTCATATTTCTTTCTTAGTTTTCATATTTCTTTCTTACTTTTTATATTTCTTTCTTAGTTTTTATATTTCTTTCTTAGTTTTTATATTTCTTTCTTAGTTTTTATATTTCTTTCTTAGTTTTTATATTTATTTCTTAGTTTTTATATTTCTTTCTTAGTTTTCATATTTCTTTTTTAGTTTTTATATTTCTTTCTTACTTTTTATATTTCTTTCTTAGTTTTTATATTTCTTTCTTAGTTTGTATATTTCTTTCTTAGTTTTTATATTTCTTTCTTAGTTTTCATATTTCTTTTTTATATTTTTATATTTCTTTCTTAGTTTTTATATTTCTTTCTTAGTTTTTATATTTCTTTCTTAGTTTTTATATTTTTTTCTTAGTATTTATATTTCTTTTTTATATTTTTATATTTCTTTCTTAGTTTGTATATTTCTTTCTTAGTTTTTATATTTCTTTCTTAGTTTTTATATTTTTTTCTTAGTTTTTATATTTCTTTCTTAGTTTTAATATTTTTTCTTAGTTTTCATAATTCTTTCTTAGTTTTTATATTTCTTTCTTAGTTTTCATATTTATTTCTTAGTTTTTATATTTCTTTCTTAGTTTTTATATTTCTTTCTTAGTTTTCATATTACTTTCTTAGTTTTTATATTTCTTTCTTTCTTAGTTTTTATATTTCTTTCTTAGTTTTCATATTTCTTTCTTAGTTTTTATATTTCTTTCTTAGTTTTTATATTTCTTTCTTAGTTTTCATATTTCTTTCTTAGTTTTCATATTTCTTTCTTAGTTTTTATATTTCTTTCTTATATTTCATATTTCTTTCTTAGTTTTCATATTTCTTTCTTAGTTTTTGTATTTCTTTCTATTTCATATTTCTTTCTTAGTTTTTATATTTCTTTCTTAGTTTTTATATTTCTTTCTATTTCATATTTCTTTCTTAGTTTTTATATTTCTTTCTTAGTTTTTATATTTCTTTCTTAGTTTTTATATTTCTTTCTTAGTTTTCATATTTCTTTCTTAGTTTTTATATTTCTTTCTTAGTTTTTATATTTCTTTCTTAGTTTTTATATTTCTTTCTTAGTTTTCATATTTCTTTCTTACTTTTTATATTTCTTTCTTAGTTTTTATATTTCTTTCTTATATTTCATATTTCTTTCTTAGTTTTTATATTTCTTTCTTAGTTTTCCTATTTCTTTCTTAGTTTTTATATTTCTTTCTTAGTTTTCATATTTCTTTCTTAGTTTTCATATTTCTTTCTTAGTTTTTATATTTCTTTTTTATATTTTTATATTTCTTTCTTAGTTTTTATATTTCTTTCTTAGTTTTTATATTTCTTTCTTAGTTTTTATATTTCTTTCTTAGTTTTCATATTTCTTTCTTAGTTTTCATATTTCTTTCTTAGTTTTTATATTTCTTTCTTAGTTTTTATATTTCTTTCTTATATTTCATATTTCTTTCTTAGTTTTTATATTTCTTTCTTAGTTTTTATATTTCTTTCTTAGTTTTCATATTTCTTTCTTAGTTTTTATATTTCTTTCTTAGTTTTTATATTTCTTTCTTAATTTTTATATTTCTTTCTTAGTTTTTATATTTCTTTCTTAGTTTTCATATTTCTTTCTTAGTTTTCATATTTCTTTCTTAATTTTTATATTTCTTTCTTAGTTTTTATATTTCTTTTTTAGTTTTCATATTTCTTTCTTAATTTTTATATTTCTTTCTTAATTTTTATATTTATTTCTTAGTTTTCATATTTCTTTCCTAGTTTTTATATTTCTTTCTTAGTTTTTATATTTCTTTCTTAATTTTTATATTTCTTTCTTAGTTTTTATATTTCTTTCTTAGTTTATATATTTCTTTCTTAGTTTTCATATTTCTTTCTTAATTTTTATATTTCTGTCTTAGTTCTTATATTTCTTTCTTAGTTTTTATATTTATTTCTTAGTTTTTATATTTTTTTCTTAATTTTTATATTTCTGTCTTAGTTTTTATATTTCTTTCTTAGTTTTCATATTTCTTTCTTAGTTTTTATATTTCTTTCTTAGTTTTCATATTTCTTTCTTAGTTTTCATATTTCTTTCTTAGTTTTTATATTTCTTTTTTATATTTTTATATTTCTTTCTTAGTTTTTATATTTCTTTCTTAGTTTTTATATTTCTTTCTTAGTTTTCATATTTCTTTCTTAGTTTTCATATTTCTTTCTTAGTTTTTATATTTCTTTCTTAGTTTTTATATTTCTTTCTTATATTTCATATTTCTTTCTTAGTTTTTATATTTCTTTCTTAGTTTTTATATTTCTTTCTTAGTTTTCATATTTCTTTCTTAGTTTTTATATTTCTTTCTTAATTTTTATATTTCTTTCTTAGTTTTTATATTTCTGTCTTGGTTTTCATATTTCTTTCTTAGTTTTCATATTTCTTTCTTAATTTTTATATTTCTTTCTTAGTTTTTATATTTCTTTCTTAGTTTTCATATTTCTTTCCTATATTTTTATATTTCTTTCTTAATTTTTATATTTCTTTCTTAGTTTTCATATTTCTTTCTTAGTTTTTATATTTCTTTCTTAGTTTTTATATTTCTTTCTTAATTTTTATATTTCTTTCTTAGTTTTTATATTTCTTTCTTACTTTTTATATTTCTTTCTTAGTTTTCATATTTCTTTCTTAATTTTTATATTTCTGTCTTAGTTTTTATATTTCTTTCTTAGTTTTTATATTTCTTTCTTAGTTTTTATATTTCTTTCTTAGTTTTCATATTTCTTTCTTAGTTTTTATATTTCTTTCTTAATTTTTATATTTCTTTCTTGATTTTTATATTTATTTCTTAGTTTTCATATTTCTTTCTTAGTTTTTATATTTTTTCTTAGTTTTCATATTTCTTTCTTAGTTTTTATATTTCTTTCTATTTCATATTTCTTTCTAAATTTTTATATTTTTTCTTAGTTTTCATATTTCTTTCTCAGTTTTTATATTTCTTTCTTAGTTTTTATATTTCTTTTTTATATTTTTATATTTCTTTCTTAGTTTTTGTATTTCTTTCTTAGTTTTTATATTTCTTTCTTAGTTTTTATATTTCTTTCTTAGTTTTCATATTTCTTTCTTAGTTTTTATATTTCTTTCTTACTTTTTATATTTCTTTCTTAGTTTTTATATTTCTTTCTTAGTTTTTATATTTCTTTCTTAGTTTTTATATTTCTTTCTTAGTTTGTATATTTCTTTCTTAGTTTTTATATTTCTTTCTTAGTTTTCATATTTCTTTTTTATATTTTTATATTTCTTTCTTAGTTTTTATATTTCTTTCTTAGTTTTTATATTTCTTTCTTAGTTTTTATATTTTTTTCTTAGTTTTTATATTTCTTTTTTATATTTTTATATTTCTTTCTTAGTTTTTATATTTCTTTCTTAGTTTTTATATTTCTTTCTTAGTTTTTATATTTTTTTCTTAGTTTTTATATTTCTTTCTTAGTTTTCATATTTTTTTCTTAGTTTTCATATTTCTTTCTTAGTTTTTATATTTCTTTCTTAGTTTTCATATTTATTTCTTAGTTTTTATATTTCTTTCTTAGTTTTTATATTTCTTTCTTAGTTTTCATATTACTTTCTTAGTTTTTATATTTCTTTCTTTCTTAGTTTTTATATTTCTTTCTTAGTTTTCATATTTCTTTCTTAGTTTTTATATTTCTTTCTTAGTTTTTATATTTCTTTCTTAGTTTTCATATTTCTTTCTTAGTTTTTATATTTCTTTCTTAGTTTTTATATTTCTTTCTTAGTTTTTATATTTCTTTCTTAGTTTTCATATTTCTTTCTTAGTTTTTATATTTCTTTCTTAGTTTTCATATTTCTTTCTTAGTTTTTATATTTCTTTCTTAGTTTTATATTTCTTTCTTATATTTCATATTTCTTTCTTAGTTTTCATATTTCTTTCTTAGTTTTTATATTTCTTTCTATTTCATATTTCTTTCTTAGTTTTTATATTTATTTCTTAGTTTTTATATTTCTTTCTTAGTTTTATATTTCTTTCTTAGTTTTTATATTTCTTTCTATTTCATATTTCTTTCTTAGTTTTTATATTTCTTTCTTAGTTTTTATATTTCTTTCTTAGTTTTTATATTTCTTTCTTAGTTTTTATATTTCTTTCTTAGTTTTCATATTTCTTCTTAGTTTTTATATTTCTTTCTTAGTTTTTATATTTCTTTCTTAGTTTTTATATTTCTTTCTTAGTTTTCCTATTTCTTTCTTAGTTTTTGTATTTCTTTCTTAGTTTTTATATTTCTTTCTTAGTTTTCATATTTCTTTCTTAGTTTTTATATTTTTTTTTTTTATATTTTTATATTTCTTTCTTAGTTTATATATTTCTTTCTTAGTTTTCATATTTCTTTCTTAGTTTTCATATTTCTTTCTTAGTTTTCATATTTCTTTCTTAGTTTTCATATTTCTTTCTTAGTTTTTATATTTCTTTCTTAGTTTTTATATTTCTTTCTTATATTTCATATTTCTTTCTTAGTTTTTATATTTCTTTCTTAGTTTTTATATTTCTTTCTTAGTTTTCATTTTTATTCTTAGTTTTTATATTTCTTTCTTAGTTTTTATATTTCTTTCTTAATTTTTATATTTCTTTCTTAGTTTTTATATTTCTTACTTAGTTTTCATATTTCTTTCTTAGTTTTTATATTTCTTTCTTAGTTTTTATATTTCTTTCTTTGTTTTATATTTCTTTCTTAGTTTTTATATTTCTTTCTTAGTTTTTATATTTCTTTCTTAGTTTTCATATTTCTTTCTTAGTTTTTATATTTCTTTCTTAGTTTTTATATTTCTTTCTTAGTTTTTATATTTCTTTCTTAGTTTTTATATTTCTTTCTTAGTTTTTGTATTTCTTTCTTAGTTTTTATATTTCTTTCTTAGTTTTTATATTTTTTTCTTAGTTTTTATATTTCTTTCTTAGTTTTCATATTTCTTTCTTAGTTTTCATATTTCTTTCTTAGTTTTCATATTTCTTTCTTAGTTTTTCTATTTCTTTCTTAGTTTTTATATTTTTTCTTAGTTTTTTTTATTTCTTTCTTAGTTTTTATATTTCTTTCTTAGTTTTTATATTTCTTTTTTATATTTTTATATTTCTTTCTTCGTTTTTGTATTTCTTTCTTAGTTTTTATATTTCTTTCTTAGTTTTCATATTTCTTTCTTAGTTTTCATATTTCTTTCTTAGTTTTCATATTTCTTTCTTAATTTTTATATTTCTTTCTTAGTTTTTATATTTCTTTCTTAGTTTTCATATTTCTTTCTTAGTTTTTATATTTCTTTCTTACTTTTTATATTTCTTTCTTAGTTTTTATATTTCTTTCTTAGTTTGTATATTTCTTTCTTAGTTTTTATATTTCTTTCTTAGTTTTCATATTTCTTTTTTATATTTTTATATCTCTTTCTTAGTTTTTATATTTCTTTCTTAGTTTTCATATTTCTTTCTTAGTTTTTATATTTTTTTCTTAGTTTTTATATTTCTTTTTTATATTTTTATATTTCTTTCTTAGTTTTTATATTTCTTTCTTAGTTTTTATATTTCTTTCTTAGTTTTTATATTTTTTTCTTAGTTTTTATATTTCTTTCTTAGTTTTAATATTTTTTTCTTAGTTTTCATATTTCTTTCTTAGTTTTTATATTTCTTTCTTAGTTTTCATATTTATTTCTTAGTTTTTATATTTCTTTCTTAGTTTTTATATTTCTTTCTTAGTTTTCATATTACTTTCTTAGTTTTTATATTTTTTTCTTTCTTAGTTTTTATATTTCTTTCTTAGTTTTCATATTTCTTTCTTAGTTTTTATATTTCTTTCTTAGTTTTTATATTTCTTTCTTAGTTTTCATATTTCTTTCTTAGTTTTCATATTTCTTTCTTAGTTTTTATATTTCTTTCTAATATTTCATATTTCTTTCTTAGTTTTCATATTTCTTTCTTAGTTTTTATATTTCTTTCTATTTCATATTTCTTTCTTAGTTTTTATATTTCTTTCTTAGTTTTTATATTTCTTTCTTAGTTTTTATATTTCTTTCTATTTCATATTTCTTTCTTAGTTTTTATATTTCTTTCTTAGTTTTTATATTTCTTTCTTAGTTTTTATATTTCTTTCTTAGTTTTCATATTTCTTTCTTAGTTTTTATATTTCTTTCTTAGTTTTTATATTTCTTTCTTAGTTTTTATATTTCTTTCTTAGTTTTCATATTTCTTTCTTACTTTTTATATTTCTTTCTTAGTTTTTATATTTCTTTCTTATATTTCATATTTCTTTCTTAGTTTTTATATTTCTTTCTTAGTTTTCCTATTTCTTTCTTAGTTTTTATATTTCTTTCTTAGTTTTTATATTTCTTTCTTAGTTTTCATATTTCTTTCTTAGTTTTTATTATTCTTTTTTATATTTTTATATTTCTTTCTTAGTTTTTATATTTCTTTCTTAGTTTTCATATTTCTTTCTTAGTTTTTATATTTCTTTCTTAGTTTTTATATTTCTTTCTTATATTTCATATTTCTTTCTTAGTTTTTATATTTCTTTCTTAGTTTTTATATTTCTTTCTTAGTTTTCATATTTCTTTCTTAGTTTTTATATTTCTTTCTTAGTTTTTATATTTCTTTCTTAGTTTTTATATTTCATTCTTAGTTTTTATATTTCTTTCTTAGTTTTCATATTTCTTTCTTAGTTTTCATATTTCTTTCTTAATTTTTATATTTCTTTCTTAGTTTTATATTTCTTTCTTAGTTTTCATATTTCTTTCTTAATTTTTATATTTCTTTCTTAATTTTTATATTTCTTTCTTAGTTTTCATATTTCTTTCTTAGGTTTTCTATTTCTTTCTTAATTTTTATATGTCTTTCTTAGTTTTTATATTTCTTTCTTAGTTTTTATATTTCTTTCTTAGATTTCATATTTCTTTCTTAATTTTTATATTTCTGTCTTAGTTTTTATATTTCTTTCTTAGTTTTTATATTTCTTTCTTAGTTTTTATATTTTTTTCTTAATTTTTATATTTCTGTCTTAGTTTTTATATTTCTTTCTTAGTTTTCATATTTCTTTCTTAGTTTTTATATTTCTTTCTTAGTTTTTATATTTCTTTCTTAGTTTTCATATTTCTTTCTTAGTTTTTATATTTCTTTTTTATATTTTTATATTTCTTTCTTAGTTTTTATATTTCTTTCTTAGTTTTTATATTTCTTTCTTAGTTTTCATATTTCTTACTTAGTTTTCATATTTCTTTCTTAGTTTTTATATTTCTTTCTTAGTTTTTATATTTCTTTCTTATATTTCATATTTCTTTCTTAGTTTTTATATTTCTTTCTTAGTTTTCATATTTCTTTCTTAGTTTTCATATTTCTTTCTTAATTTTTATATTTCTTTCTTAGTTTTTATATTTCTTTCTTAGTTTTCATATTTCTTTCTTAGTTTTCATATTTCTTTCTTAATTTTTATATTTCTTTCTTAGTTTTTATATTTCTTTCTTAGTTTTCATATTTCTTTCTTAGTTTTTATATTTCTTTCTTAATTTTTATATTTCTTTCTTAGTTTTCATATTTCTTTCTTAGTTTTTATATTTCTTTCTTAGTTTTTATATTTCTTTCTTAATTTTTATATTTCTTTCTTAGTTTTTATATTTCTTTCTTAGTTTTTATATTTCTTTCTTAGTTTTCATATTTCTTTCTTAATTTTTATATTTCTGTCTTAGTTTTTATATTTCTTTCTTAGTTTTTATATTTCTTTCTTAGTTTTTATATTTCTTTCTTAGTTTTCATATTTCTTTCTTAGTTTTCATATTTCTTTCTTAGTTTTTATATTTCTTTCTTACTTTTTATATTTCTTTCTTAGTTTTTATATTTCTTTCTTAGTTTTTATATTTCTTTCTTAGTTTTTATATTTCTTTCTTAGTTTTCATATTTCTTTTTTATATTTTTATATTTCTTTCTTAGTTTTTATATTTCTTTCTTAGTTTTTATATTTTTTTCTTAGTTTTTATATTTTTTTCTTAGTTTTTATATTTCTTTTTTATATTTTTATATTTCTTAGTTTTCATATTTCTTTCTTAGTTTTTATATTTCTTTCTTAGTTTTCATATTACTTTCTTAGTTTTCATATTTCTTTCTTAATTTTTATATTTCTTTCTTAGTTTTTATATTTCTTTCTTAGTTTTCATATTTCTTTCTTAGTTTTTATATTTCTTTCTTAGTTTTTATATTTCTTTCTTAATTTTTATATTTCTTTCTTAGTTTTTATATTTCTTTCTTAGTTTTTATATTTCTTTCTTAGTTTTCATATTTCTTTCTTAATTTTTATATTTCTGTCTTAGTTTTTATATTTCTTTCTTAGTTTTTATATTTCTTTCTTAGTTTTTATATTTCTTTCTTAGTTTTTATATTTCTTTCTTAGTTTTCATATTTCTTTCTTAGTTTTCATATTTCTTTCTTAGTTTTCATATTTCTTTCTTACTTTTTATATTTCTTTCTTAGTTTTTATATTTCTTTCTTAGTTTTTATATTTCTTTCTTAGTTTTCATATTTCTTTTTTATATTTTTATATTTCTTTCTTAGTTTTTATATTTCTTTCTTAGTTTTTATATTTCTTTCTTAGTTTTTATATTTTTTTCTTAGTTTTTATATTTCTTTTTTATATTTTTATATTTCTTAGTTTTCATATTTCTTTCTTAGTTTTTATATTTCTTTCTTAGTTTTCATATTTCTTTCTTAGTTTTCATATTTCTTTCTTAGTTTTCATATTTCTTTCTTAATTTTTATATTTCTTTCTTAGTTTTCATATTTCTTTCTTAGTTTTTATATTTCTTTCTTAGTTTTTATATTTCTTTCCTAGTTTTTATATTTCTTTCTTAATTTTTATATTTCTTTCTTAGTTTTTATATTTCTTTCTTAGTTTTCATATTTCTTTCTTAGTTTTTATTTTTCTTTCTTAATTTTTATATTTCTTTCTTAATTTTTATATTTCTTTCTTAGTTTTTATATTTCTTTCTTAGTTTTTATATTTCTTTCTTAGTTTTTATATTTTTTTCTTAATTTTTATATTTCTTACTTAGTTTTTATATTTCTTTCTTAGTTTTTATATTTCTTTCTTATATTTCTTAGTTCTCTTTCTTTCAGATTTTATTTCATTTTTACTTTAACTTCTTTTATTTCATTTTTCTCTTTCTTTCTATTCTAATTTGTATTCCGTTCCTAATTATTCTTTTACTTGCTGCATAGCTCTTCTTCTTTTTTTTTCATTCCTTCATTACGTTTTCTCTTTCTCCTTCATTTCATTATTCTTTTTTTCATTCTTTTCTTTTTTTATTTCTTTCCGCTTTCATTTCTATTTTATCTCTTTGATATTCTTTCAGTTTCATTTATGATTAATTTCGATTGTTATTCTTTCCGGCTGTTATTTCTTTCTTTTAATTTTTCCTTCTTTATCTCATGTTTTACATTTCTTAATAATCTTTTCTTTTTTTCTTTTAATGTTTTTTTTTATTTTTTTATTATTTATTTCCTTGTTTATTCATTTTCATTCAATTTTACTTTAAATATTTTTTCTTTATTCA
The DNA here is from genome assembly GCF_053919585.1 of Euprymna scolopes. Taxonomy (NCBI): domain Eukaryota; kingdom Metazoa; phylum Mollusca; class Cephalopoda; order Sepiida; family Sepiolidae; genus Euprymna; species Euprymna scolopes. Next base: position 3,893,695 of record NC_136523.1, read on the forward strand.
TTTTTTTCCTCTTTTTTTATTTCTCTTTTACTCGTTTGATTTTTCAGCTGATTTTTCATGTCGGTTTTTCCTTCAGTCTTGTGGCCGAATAATTGACGTTGTTGAATTGTAATTATCTATAGAACTCTGGATTTAGGGTTCGAATCTCTTCTTCGGTAGTAAGATTACATGAACTACACTGATGATTGCTATTGAATATGAAACACATATGTCCAGAGATAATATTTTTATTTTTTTACTCTTGCTCGTTCATCACAAACAATGGATATTGCCATTTGATGTAAAGATCTAGTATTTGTGACTACGTGTATGGGAGACTACGTAAAAAGATATGAGTTCACATTGCATTTAAACTTCTGTATTGTACCTATTTACTATGCCTCCCCACGGGACAGAGTTAGACACCAGGGTCGTTTTTTTAACGTGGAGAAAAGGTACAAAAATAAAAATTGTCTCAGTCGTGAAGGATTTCTCCTCCACCGAAAGAGAACAAGAAAATGAAGTGCAGCATCTGAAGAACAGATGGTATTTATTTGCTCCCCCACCGAGCAAATTAGGCACAAGGCCTAATTGAGGAGTGAAGGGAGGGGGAAGGGAAAAGGGGACCAGCTCCCGAGAGGTGGGAAATGGGAGCTGGTTAAAGGTCAGGCATGTGGGGTTGCCCCCACATCTGGTCTTTGCTAGTCATAGCTTGCAGCATCTGCCGGAACAGATGGTATTTATTTGCTCCCCCACTGAGCAAATTAGGCACAAGGCCGTTTTTAATGTGAGGTAAAAACCAGCTCCCCTAAAAGTAGGCAAAAAGGGGGCACTCTGGTTACCAAAAATAATAACTGTCCCAGTATAGAGGGTTTCCCCTCCATTGACTGGTACAAATTATCTTAAGTGCAGTATCTGCCGGAACAGATGGTATTTATTTGCTCCCCCACTAAGCAAATTAGGCACAAGGCCGTTTTTAATGTGAGGTAAAAACCAGCTCCCCTAAAAGGGGTCACTCTGGTTACCAAAAATAATAATTGTCCCAGTATAGAGGGTTTCCCCACCATTGACTGGTACAAATTATCTTAAGTGCAGTATCTGCCGGAACAGATGGTATTTATTTGCTCCCCCACTGAGCAAATTAGGCACAAGGCCGTTTTTAATGTGAGGTAAAAACCAGCTCCCCTTAAAGTAGGCAAAAAGGGGGCACTCTGGTTACCAAAAATAATAATTGTCCCAGTATAGAGGGTTTCCCCTCCATTGACTGGTACAAATTATCTTAAGTGCAGTATCTGCCGGAACAGATACTACACTTTGATCTTGTCCCGAAGGCCAAGAAAGTAGTAAACTTCTGTATTGTAGCACACTTGAGAAAGAGGAACAACGTAGGGAATTCCAAAGTCTATCATTTCAAGGTGAGAAGCGATTAGAATAGAAGATTTTCCAGTATCTAGGAATCTCTACACTGCATGTGGGTTTTGCTGTTTGATGGATTTGTCAAGCATCTGTATGTCACAGAAAGACACAAATGCAAAGAGTTCATCATCCCATTAAGGTACTTGGAAACAGGCATAGGGATGCAACATGTAGTGATAAGACAGGGGTGATAATGCAAGACTAAGACCCTTTTCTGAACACTGTTTAAGAGGAAAAGACTAGTGGCAGATGAACATGTCCAGACGTGGCAATAATAAATATTTATTCATGAATAATAATTATATATATATATATATATATATATATATATAGTAAGTTTTGAAAATATATATGGTAATTCAGTTACACAGAAAATTCAATAGCTTCATGTAATATATATATATATATATATATATATATATATAAATATATATATTATTTTGTATTCCTGCACGTCACCAATTAAAAACGAATAAAGAAAAGTTATAAGCTTTTATACTTTTCGCATTCTTTTTTATTTATTTATATATATATATATATATATATATATATATATATATATATATATATATATATATATATATATATATATTTACCAGTGGATTTTCCTCTAGCTGAAACAATTTGTAAACTCATTCTGGACTCACAGTAATAAATTTCCTATATATATATATATATAATTATTGTTCATAAATAAATATTTATTCTTGCCATATCCGGACACACACACACACACACACACACATATATATATATATATATATTTATATATATATATATATATATATATATATATATATATATATATATATATACACACAGGAGGTGGAACGATAAAGTTGTCGCCCTAAAGAAAACAGCACTACACCTTTATTTAAAACCTTTTATTGAAAAAATCGATTCAGGTAATTGGATTATATAGTAGAGCTATTCAATGTAGCCGCCTTCAATCACCGCCTCGATACAGATACAGAATTAATGGCATGCCTTTTCCACAAGCGCCAGCGAGAACTTGGGGAACACTCAGCGATCAGGCTGGCTTTGGTGTTGTGAGAGGTTATGTTGGTGACGTTCTCGACATACGATCAAACAAAGTAGTCCAGCAGGTTCAGATGCAACAAAAAAAGAAAAACGATTTTCATCAAACGGAAATGTAATCACGCCGTCTTTTCTATGGCGACAATTTTATCATTCCACCCTGTATATATATATCGTATGCGTACATAAAAAAACAACAACATATCCATGAAATGGAGGGATATATTATATTTTATTTAAATATTAAATTAACATTAAATTTGTAAAAAAAAACAAAAAATTCAACAACAAATTCAAAAAAGTAAATTACAATTTTTTCTGTCAGTTCTTTTTATTTTTCTTTGTTTTTTTTTATTTTATCAACTCAATTAACTTCTTTTTTTTTTAAATATTTTTCGATTTAACATATATATAGCATTTTTTTTGTAAATTCTACCATCTATGGACTACGAATAAGTTAATAAGCCATGGTATATTTCTTGAAAGGTATTTACTTTTAAAAATACTTCAATATTGTTTCTAAAAAATTGAAAAAGAAAAAAAATTTAAATAGACAAAAAATATACAATCCGCTGTTAAAAAGTTATTAATTCGACTACTATAAACAGACAGGACACTTATATATATATATATATATATATATAAATGCACATATATATTCCTTTGTGTGTGTATATATATATATATATATATATATATATATATATCTTAATATATATGTATATATTTATATATATCAATATTTATAAGTGTATATGTATTTATATATAAACATTTCTTAGTTTTATTTGAGATGTGTGTATATAGTAATTATTTGAGTGTGTATGTGTGTATATATACATATTTAAACATTTATATATGCGTATGTAAATATATTTCAAAATTTATGTGTAAGAAAACTTAGACATTTAAATACACGTGTGTTAAAATTCATATATAATTATTTTGTACGTTGATATACATATAAAAACATTTGCATGTATTATATAAATATGTACGTACATAAATAAAACGCAGTATGTGTGTATATACCTATATAGAGATGCATTTATAGATACACACACACTTATATATATTAAACACATTACATATAAATATGTAGAACCATATACGTAAATATATTTTATATAAAAGAGAAATACAGACACACACACACACACACACACACACATATATATATATATATATATATATATATATATAAATCTATTATATAAATATATGTATGAAGAGACATATGCATATATTCTTATTATTGGAAAGTTATTTCTGACACTATACACTATGTTATGCATAATATTTTTTTTGTGGTGGTAATATTGCAAAACAAGCTATTATTTTCTTCGACAGGCTGGATATAAATAAAAGCAGCACGAATCTTATACGAGTCTCATTTTTTATTTTGTAGCATTTTTTGTTCATATTCAGCCCCGCGGATTAAATAAGTATTTGGCTTAGTAATATTACCTGCACCAACAATAGTCGCTTGGTACATTATACACACATAGATGTCCATATAAAACTAGTTATACACACACGCACAATATATATATATATATATATATATATATATATATATATATATATATATATATATATATTTATATATATATAGAGAGAGAGAGAGGGAGAGAGTGTGAACCCCCCCCCGACATACAAGATTAATTCGTTCCCGGATGAAGCACGTATCTGGAATTAAAATAGCACCACTAAGGTGACGTAATGAAACACGACACACTCGACCACCTAGCAGTTGCATCTGGAAACTCGACACTTGGATTTTCGCTCGTATGTAAGAGAGGATTTTTGCTCTGAAGCCACCTTATATCGCGAAGTTCACGTAACTCGGGTAGCTCGTAAGTCGGGGGTCCCCTCTATACAGATATTATTAACATATATATATATATATATATATATATATATATATATATACATATATATATTATCAATTTATTAATATATATATAATATATATAATATTAATATATATATATATTATTATGTATAATATTATTAATATATATACATTATCAATATATATATTATTATGTATAATATTATTAATATATATACATTATTAATATATATATATCATTAATATATATATTTATAATATTAATATATATATTATTAATATATATATTATTAATATATATTTATATTATTAATATATATATTTATATTATTAATATATATATTATTCATATATATATTTATATTATTAATATATATATATTATTAATATATATATTTATATTATTAATATATATATATTATTAATATATTATATATTATCAATATATATATATATTATTAATATAGATATATATATATTATTAATGTACATGTATATTATTAATATATATATATATATATATATATATATATATATACGACACAATCATGATGACATATTTTTGTTAAAATTTGAATAATGTAGATTTATTTTTCAATTTATATATATGTATCTATCTATCTATCTATCTATATATATAAAGAGAGAGAGAGATAGATAGATAGATAGATAGATAGATAGATAGATAATGTAGTATATGATTATTTGCGTGTGTGTGTATATGTGTGGAGAGAGCATATAAAAGAGAGAGATAGGTGTGAAGAGAGAAATAATGTATAAGAAAAATCGGATAATGGAGAGTTTTATTTTTACAAAAAAATTTGTATTTCTTTGTTTTAGTTTCCTCCAAACATTTTGATTTGGGTAATATCTAACAATTTCGTTCCCAAAATTTGGATGACAGAAATGGATACAGTCGATGTAAATACGGAATAGAAGTCACTAAACATGAAACGAAATACGAAATCATATAGAATTATTTTATTTCTAAAAAATATTTTTGTTTTAACACTTTTTTGTGTTATCATGAAACAATAAAAAAAACTTTGTGTTTTTTACGTTTCTTTGAATAAAGTTGTTGTTTTTTTAACAATAAAAAATATGAAACTTTTATTTTTTACACTTAGTTAGATAAAGATTTTTTAAACTTGTCTTATCACGAAACAATTAAACTTTATTTAAAGAAATTTAAAAAATAAAAATTTATTATTTTTATTTTTTCTACATGGTTTCGTATTTCTTTTCATGCTTAGTGACTTCCGTTCCATTTCTGCCATCAAAATTTTGGGAACGAAATTGTTAAAGATTGCGAAAACCAAATTTTATATATATATATATATATATATATATATATATATATATATATACTCGGGTTTTTTTATTCAAAAGTAATGGACTAATGAATTCAACGAGGTTGTTAGATAGTGCTCAATAAAAAGAGCTGATAATATTTGTTTATTGTTATATAAACATGGTCACATCCTGCTGCTACCAATAGCCACTTGTTTCAATCAAACAACAGATATCATCAGGCAGCGACTTGACTATTCAAAAGTTCAATGAATAATATATTATACTGTTGTTTGATTGAAACAAGTGGCTATTTGTAGCAGCAGGATGTGACCATGTTTATATAACAATAAACAAATATATATATATATATATATATATATATATATATATATATATATATATTTGGCAAATAAAAAATAAAATAAATCTGACGATAGGAACGAAGATGGAAGCAGAAAGATTTAAAACTCAAGAAAACATGTCAACGTTTTACCCAACGATTCCAAGGGCTTTATTAAGAGTGAAGTCGAAAAAAAAAGAACCCCTCATTACAAAATGCGAAACGTTCAGATATTCTCTTAACTTTTAGATCTCCTTTCCATTTTATCTGACATATATTTCGTATGAATAATTATGTTGAACAACGACAGCACTCACAACTACACCACGATCTTGTGCCAATCATGTTCTTTAAGGAACTACGCTGCATTCTAGTATAGCATTTG
>NC_136523.1:3902500-3947500 GCF_053919585.1 Euprymna scolopes
TTCGAGCCCTGTCACAGAGTCAAACTTGACTTTGTATACTAGCATTCAAGGTCACCAAAAATTAACACAAGAAGTGAGGAAAATTAATTGTCTATAAATGTCAAATCACTGGGCATGAATAGTAAACAGTCGTATTCAACGGTAGAAAATTGAAATGTTGCATTTGTACTACAGTTGAGTGCTTTTTTTTTAACTCACTAGAGAGGGCTCAACTTTATTTTCTTAAATGGGTTTTATAACAATTATATCTCTTAAATATTAACAATTAAAGGAAGAGGAAGTTTTATGGGAATATCATGTTCACAAGTGGTCTCTAGTCGCATCAAGGAATATGATGACATAAAGTTTGTGTAGTTCTTGCAGAAAGGTGTTGACATATACCTTGTATTTCGCAATCAGTCATACATCTGTAATGACCTAACTTAACTCTCCTTAATTTTGGTGATCTAAAGAGAACTTATGTGTCAATGTGATTATGTCATATATATATATATATATATATATATATATATATATATATATATATATATATATAAAAATTACAATTAAATTTACCAAAATGATCCAAAAAGGCAAAATTAAAGTACATTATAAATATTAAAGAATTAATATTTATAAAGTTATCTCAGCCAGATGTAGAAGCTCGATAAAACCAAATAGGAGATAGAGCTTATAATACGATATATATATATATATATATATATATATTACTCGTATTCACCCTTTACAAAGCATATCACCACTTAGACGTAAGGGGGCTACTATTTGGGGCCATGTCTAGGAAAGATTAACAAGATATTTGCTTATGCTACATTTAAACTTCTGCATATCAGTTCAGCCGGGGAAGCAGGCAGCAGGAAGGGAATTCCAAAGTCTAGCTGTCCGAAGGAAGAAACTATTAGAATAGAAAGCTTTCTGGCATTTAGGGACATCAACAGTGAAGGGGTGAGATCTTATTGCTAATCAGGTTTGTCGGAGATATGTACGTCGAGATGATACAAATAAAACGAGTTCATCAGAACACATTTCATTAAAATATTTGTAAAACAGACACAGTGATGCAACATTGCGGCGATGGGACAGGGGCTGGAGCTTAGTTGATAAAGTGGAACTGATTAGATTGATAACTCTTTTTTGGACTCTATCTATATCTATATATATACATACCTACATTTTTTTTTTTATTTTATTATTATTACAATTTCACCCCAAACAAGGCACATTGCCACTTTGGTGTAGGGGGCTACTATCAGGGGAAACATCTACTGGGATACTATGTAGGGATTAGGGCAGCGAGATGTTGGTTCACGTCAGTTGGGTTAGGGGAAGCTGAACAGGAGGTTATGCAGAATATCACACATGCATCACAAGTAGACCATCAGCTGACCCTCCATCAACTAGGACTGTGGCCTCAGAGGAAGGTCAACCCAATCTAATTGCTCAGGCATATGTGGTACTCAAGCATTCTCAAGTGCCCAGCTTTAGGGGTGGGGTGTGTCGGGAGTGGGGAAACGGCGTTCATTGCCCTAGACAAGAAACAAGATCTACCACTGGGTGTTTCTGTCGAATCACTGTGATAGTATCTCTGCGCCTGACTAATAGGCAAAGAAGGAGTATGGAAGCCGGGCGATAGGCAGGACCTATCTATGTACAGACATTGCTTCACTGGCATGCCAATGTTACGATCTGTAGTTATTAATGACTGTTTTTTCTTTAGTTGAAAAGTCTTTCGAAAGAAACAACTAAAGAAAAAATCAGACATTTTTACCTGATGACATCTTAGAAACATTGTCATGCCAGTCTAATAAAAGCCTATTATATGCCTTTATGAATAAATATGAATATAAATAGTTCTATTTGTTATTGAGTACTATTATATAGACCCAATGGATATTCTTTAAAGTTTATCTTAATCTGGACCAATATCCATTATATATATATTATTCCAAATGTTCAATATATGTATGCATATTATATGTTTTTATGTGTGTCAGAGTTAAAAGAAAAAAAACACAAGAAAAACTTAGTCCAATGTCATTAAAAATGTATTTTAAGTAATGATGAGACGATTCCAATATTTTTCCTGATTCTGATACAATTACCGATTCCGTACTAAATTCTCGATTCCGATTCTTTATAAATCTCTAAATATTTAACTATAAAAGTTCTATTTTGTCCCGATTACAGTAAAAAGCATTTTAAATGTGTCTATTTTTTTCTCAAACGTAAAAACACACTTCTGAGGCGGTCGATCAGGAGGTTTTAATTTTACTGGAAGTTTTAATCAATAAATATTCATTATTTTATTATTACTACAAGAAGTGGAAGATGTTTCTTAAACCAAAATCAAATAAAAAAGATAATTTTTTGGCATCGGAAAATAGGGTCCAAATTTTCCAATTCTGATACCGACTCCAATCTGATTTTTCCAATTCCTAATTCTGATTAATCGTCCAAACACTAATTTTAACCCTTTACTATGGGCCTTTTCAAATGAGAACAGCTATTCAGGTTAGCATCTGACTTAAAAAGTTACAGTGTCTTTTTTGTATTTATTATTAGAATATATATTCACACATACATGCATGTATTGTATATATATATATATATATATATATATATATATATATATATATATATATATATTAAGTAATGTGATTTACAATTTAAAAATCAAATTAAATTGTAAATCACATTACTTAATATTGACTTAGCTCTAGGACATTTAACTATCGAGCTTATTATATATCTAAATTACAACGAGCATTTCCTGTATTTTAATTAAACTAGTAATTTCACTGTTACATTAAAATACACTTAGCTCTTTAAACTACTATTCTAATCTCCTTTAAATTTTATATATATATATGTATGTATATATATATATATATATATATGTATGTATATATATATATATACATATATATATATATGTATGTATATATATATATATATATGTATATATATATATATATATACATATATATATATATGTATGTATATATATATATATATATGTATGTATATATATATATATATATGTATATATATATATATATATATATATGTATGTATATATATATATATGTATGTATATATATATATATATGTATGTATATATATATATATATATATATATATATGTATGTATATATATATATATATATATATATGTATGTATATATATATATATATGTATATATATATATATATATGTATATATATATATATATATGTATATATATATATATATATGTATATATATATATATATATATGTATGTATATATATATATATATATATATATGTATATATATATATATATAATATATATATATATATATATATATATATATGTATATATATATATATATATATATATATATATATGTATATATATATATATATATATATATGTATATATATATATATATATATATATGTATATATATATATATATATATATGTATGTATATATATATATATATATGTATATATATATATGTATATATATATATATGTATATATATATATATGTATATATGTATATATATATATATGTATATATATATATATATGTATATATATATATATATATATATATATATATATATATATATGACTAGGAGAAAGTATGTGGATGGGAATATGAGGTAGATTATTGTAATAACTGACAGCGGATGTTGCAATTTGGTGACGGTTAGTCTGAGGCACAAAATTCCATTGTTTCCTTTGACGGATGCAAACAATATTCGAGTTTGAATTATTACTTTAATTTTTATACAACATTTTAAAGTTCACTTCATGATAATTCTTTGCACCTACAGACAATCCATTTAGTTTTTTAATTCACTTTTTATTTTCATAACTTTTCCGTAAGAAGTCTGTCGTTCTAATTTTTTTTTTTTTTTGATAAATGTTAACACTTTAAATACCAAGCACAGCCATCTTAAGTGAGAAGTTTTGCACAAGGTGTTTATTAACATTATATTTAATTAAATTTCTGCATGTTGGTACAGTCGGAAAAAGGGAGCAGGTAGTTTATTCCAAAAGCAAGCAATCTGTGGGAAAAAGGAGTTGGAATGAAAAAATTTCCCAGCATTTGGAAATTCTAGAGGGAAGGCTGGGATTTTGTTGCTATTTGTGTTTGTCAAAGATATTACGCTTATGTCTATTTGTATGTGCATGATTTAGTACTAAACTAATTAACCGATCATTATTAATTTTGGAACACAACTGCTACCGTGGGATATTCTTAATTGAATTTATTAAAAGATATTTAAAAGGATGCAAAATTCATTTGTAGAAAATTTACTTCTGATTTTTGTGAAAAGTTGACAATAAATATTTCCCAAATTTCTGCTCATTTTAAAGCGGTTTTAAGCGTACATATGCTCATTTGAAAATTAAACTGTCCGATTTGCTCTAAATTTAATATATTTCATTATTCATATGTTTCAGGAAAGAAATACTCGAACGAATCCAATTTTCCACGTGAACATTTCCTCCTCAATTGTCTGAATTCTTTTCTCACCATTTCTTTCATTTCGGTTTCTTTTATTTCATCTAATTCCACAATTCCTAAATAGGTTTATCCTTCTAAAATCTCTTTTATCATTTCCTTATTCCAAAGGTTTATTCCTTCATTTTCAATAACTTTCCCTTCTCAAATTCAGCGCACCACTCTTCTTCGTACCAAATTTCATACCTATACCATTACTGAACATTTGAAACTCACAAGCATAATTAGCTAGCCTTCATTCTTCGGGACAAGATCAAAGTGTAATCTGTTCCGGCAGATGCTGCAAAGCTATGACTAGCAAAGACCAGCTATGACTAGCAAAGACCATATGTGGGGCCAACCCCACATATCTAAACTTGGTCACTGAAGGGGCAACCCTTCATACCAATAGTTTCTAATCCAGCTCCCATTTCCCACCTCTCGGGAGCTGGTACCCCCTTTCCCTCCCCCCTTCCCTCCATCTCCACATTAAAAAACGGCCTTGTGCCTAATTTGCTACATGGGGAAGCAAATAAATACAAAGATCAAAGTGTAGTATCTGTTCTTCAGATGCTGCACTTCTATTTCTTGTTCTCTTTTGGTGGAGGAGAAATCCTTCACGACTGAGACAATTTTTATTTTTGTACCTTTTCTCCACGTTAAAAAAACGACCCTGGTGTCTAACTCTGTCCCTTGGGGAGGCATAGTAAATAGGTACAACTTTAAGTCGACCATAAGTAATAATTTACCTGGTACTCTTCTTTCACCACTCCTAACACACATTCACCTTTCGTAATGTGATAAATGTGACCAAATTGAAAACAATTAACAATGGCGACAAGCTGTCCCCATGAAAAATCACTCTCCCCACAGGATCTTCCCGTTTGATATTGATGGCACGTTCCATTGTTTCATATTTATTTATTGCAAATTTTGAGAGGTTGAGTCTTCAGCTTCATTTTACTTTGGAAAGTGATTTTCACGGGAGCTGAGTCGATCATATATATATCCACACACACACACATATATACACACACACACACATATATATATGCGCACACACACACACACATATATATGCACACACATATATATATGCGCACACACACACACACACACATATATATATGCGCACACACACACACATATATACACACACACATATATATATATGCACACACACACACACACACACATATATATATGTATACACGCACGCACATATATATGCACACACGCACACACACACACATAAATATATATGGTAGCTTCTTTCAGTCTTGACAAACTATGTAAGAGTGTCTGCGCATGGCATTTTTGAGGGCAAGAGTTGCACAATCTAAAACCACACCTCTCCTGAGTCGGCATTGTTAAATATCAGTGGCAAATGGAGGTTCACGACAACTGTGAAACAATGCCGAGATAAGCAGAGAGCACATACAGCGCCGAAAATTCCCAAATGTTCACCCATTTTCTACAAGCCAGGCTCAACATTTACTAACTTCGGTGATCTGAGGAGAACCGGTTGACATGATTATGCCATATATATATATATATATATATATATAACTACTTCATTTACTCACATAAAATTAATATACAAAAGTATAAATTTATGCGTAAACTTTTAAGTATTTACTTGAAAAGTGCTCAATACGTAGGTAGAGCTAGTTAGTAAGCTATAAAATATATATGGCGATTAAGCGACACTGAATATTCCGCGTTTCATCCACTCTAGGACTCTTCAGGCTTATGCGTGAATTTTGTGGTTGTCTGTCGTTTTTTATATATGCAACTTCTATTGAGATTTTAGTTAGCCAATCAGCCTTGTAGTATCCACCATCATTGGCTGATAGGAAGGGTGCGGTGAATTGTAGAAAGCTGATTGGCTAACTAAAATCTCAATAGAAGGTGCGTATATAAAAACGATAAACAACCACAAAATTCGCGCATAAGCCTGAAGAGTCCTAATGTGGAATATTCAGTGTAGCTTAATCGCCATATATATTTTATAACTTACTATATATATATTATATATAGACACACACACACACACAAATATATACATATACACAAACACATATATCAAAGATCAAAGGGATCAAAAAGTATATTAGGATTTTTTGAATGGAGACTTCGATATAATAAAAACACAACATGCAGATGGAGCTTGTCATGGGAGTATGCCATTATAGAAAACTTGTGAAACAGACATAGGGATGTAGAATAGTGGCGATGTGACAGGGGTTGGAGCATGGTTTATAGTGCGGAACCTATTAGATTTTTTGAACCTTGTGTATAAGGTAAATGAACCAACCTAGATGTGGGAACCAATAAATATTATTTATAAAGAATAATTATATATGTCATGATTCGGCTCATGATCTGATTTTCTAAATTTGATGTTAATGTTATTGAGGTTTACAGTTTCAGCTTAGTATTTTAAGAGAAAAAAAATTATAGCTCTAGTATTGCACTATTGAGCTATCTAAATAACAGCTTTACATCATTCATTCATATGTAATCACTGTCCCAAATAGTTAAATTTCATATAAACATATTATATATATATATATATATATATATATATATATATAGTCATCCATATACAGTACGGTTTTGCTGTTTCACAGCTCATCAGTGTGGCTAGACAAGCGACTACCTCAAGCCAGGATCGAAACCCGATCGCCCAAACGACAGTCGGAACTTCTAACCATTGCGCTATTTGGCTGCTGCTATGTGGGCAGTGAATTAACAATGTTTTAACATTGTCCAAATACCTAAGCTCAATTTGTTTACCCAAAGAGCATCGCTTCTCAATATGCTCAACCCAAGATAGAGAGCATTATATATATATTTAATTATGTACAAAATAATCTTAGAAACTTTAACCCTTGTTTTATATATAACAATAATAAATGTGACTGCATTTTCATCATATATTCGTTCATCAGAAATGCATGAAGTAGCGGTTTCAATACATTGTTATACAAGTTCAAGCTAAGCTGGAAGCAAATTTTATGATATCTAACTGATTTTACAAATTCGGAACTGCAGTAAAGTGCTAAAGGTAGCAGCATTTATCATTGTTATAAAGCTATACGTGGAAAGATATTGAATACTGAGTGGCTGGTGTGCACGATTTGATGTCATGATTCGGCTCATGATTGTATTTTCTAAATTTGATTAAAATGTCATTGAAGTTCAAATTTTCAGATTGAGAACACGTTTCATTATTAACCATACTGACGTAATACAGCGAAATAGACCTCTGTCCATGTCTCGAAACTTCTATATCTGCATATATATATACATATATATATATATATATATATATATATATATATATATATATATATATATATATGCTTACTACACACAGACATTGAAGTTTCGAGGCATTTACAGAGGACTATTTCGCTGTATTACGTGTATTTATATATTATTATTATTAATATTTTATAAATATTGTCTTTATTATCAATACACACAGAGTGACTTTCGAGCCAAAAGCACACACATTTAAGTACCTGCTCTGATATTATCCTCGGTCTGTGTATGAGAATTCCTTCGGGACTGAGACAATTTTCCTTCAGGACCAAGACTATTTGTATTCTCATTTAATTATTAACTAATATTAATTTTATTGATTTTATTATTATTATTATTATTATTGTTATTATTATTATTATTATTATTATTATGTATTTATTTATCTATGTTCGTCTATCTTTATTGAGAGAGAGACGGAATTTACTCACCATTAAAAAAGCCGACATTGTCTCTAACGCTGCCCTCTTCAGTAGTTTTATTATTATTATTATTATTATTATTATTATTATTATTATTCATAACTAATAATTACATTATTTTTACCGTTTAACAATTTCATTTCTATTCCATTATACATATTGAAATCAACTGCGTCTCATTTTTGCCGTTTGAATTAAACGCTTTTACGTTGCAACATTAAAAAAAAATATTAAAAAAACACAATCTCCTTCCACAAACGGCTAAAAAGATTCACGTGAACTTTTTCGAACATGATTGCTAGGAATGAACGCTGTCCACGCTACAAATCTCCAGTTCTTTCAACGGTTTTCTTTTTCTTTTTCATTTCGATACTTTTTTTGTGACCAAGAGCGGAGGTCCGCTTGAAATATAAAAAATAACAATAAAAATATTAAATACAAAAAGTAACATCGTTTTTCATGCTTCAAAAAAACCCTCATAACCTTTAAATCACTATCCTAGAAGCATACGTGCACTTTTAACATTATATATATATATATATATATATATATATATATATATATATATATATGTGTGTGTATGTATATATATGTATGATGAAAATAATGGAAATAGTATTCCGACAAAATAGAGAAAATAAAAAAGGAACAAACCGTATTATGTGTTCACCAACGTTTCGTCTTTATTTCACCCAGAGGAAGTCTCGAAATAAAGACGAAACGTTGGTGAACACATAATACGGTTTGTTCCTTTTTTATTTTCTCTGTATATATGTATATATATATATGTATATATATATGTATATATATATGTATATATATATATGTGTATATATATGTATATATATATGTGTGTGTATATATATATGTATATATATATGTATATATACATGTATATGTATATATATGTATATATATATGCATATGTGTGTGTATATGTATATATATATATATATATATATATATATATATATATATATATATATGAGATACCGATATCCAAAATGTGTTTAAAATATTTTAATAGCATTTAAATGAAGTCACAGAAACAAACAATATGAAATTTATGCATGTTTCAAAAGTAAGAAGTCTAATAGTTTATGTAAATACGTCAATTCAAATCTCAAGATGCTGTTAGGGTATTATATTTATAATACATGTTTCTATATACAATATCAACATCCGAATATATATATATATATATATATATATATATATATATATATATATATATATATATATATATATATATATATATTACAAAATTTTAGTTAAGGTTTTCTCGTTTCATCTTTAAGTAGTTAAATTCTGTTTTAAAATTGAAGTCTTTTACGAAATCGGCTTATGCAAGTGCTAAGGTTATTTCTATTTAACAATTTTAGTGAAGGCTTTTTTTTTTCTTTCTTTTATCCTTATATAAATGAAAATGAATTCTCTTTTGTCATTATAAACTTTTTAGAAGTCGGATTATGTAGGTGCTAAGTCTGCGATAGGTTAAAGTTAATATTTTTTCCTTCCGCGAATTTAAACTGCATTTTTTATTTTTATCTTTGCATTTCTTTATTCAAAGCTTCTTTAGATTATATATATATATATATATATATATATATATATATATATATATATATATATATATATATATATATATATATATAAAAGTTACAATAAGTTTACTAAGGGAATCAAAATGGTAAACTTAAAATATGTTATAAATATTAAAGAGTTAATATTTACAAGTAAAATAAACTCAGCCAGATGTAAAAGCTCAATAAGATGTCTTTTAACATATTTTATTAATCATTTGTTCATATATACATATATATATATATATGTATATGTGTGTGTGTGTATAACTACATATGTGTGTATCTATGTATATTTAAATATATTATGTATATACGTGTATATATGTATGCATATATAATATATAAATTTGTATGTACATAGGACTATATACGCGTGTATATATTCATACAATACATACGTGTATGTATGTATGTACGTACGTATGTATGTATATATATACATGTGTATCTATGTGTGTATGTATGCACATCTTTAATATATATACATAGATATGTATATATGTACATACATGTGTGCATGATTCTAATATATATGTCTATTATATATATATATATATATATATATGTATATATATGCCTGTGTGTGTATGTTTTGTGTTATGTATATATGCTGTGTGTGTGTATAAATATATGCATGTATGTGTGCACAAATGTGTATATAGAGAGACAGTATGATTGTGTATGCATTTGCTTGTACGTATACAGAAACATATACACAAGCATATAAACAAAAGTATATATATTTATATACATACAGAAACACTTTTTAATTACATATTCACAAGTTAGAAACATTTATACATATAGATCTGTTTTATACAATTTTCAAAAATTAAAAAGAATAGGCAGAAAGTAGTTTTTTTTTCTCTTCCGTTCACTTATACATTTCTTTTTGTCATTCTGTGAAGAAATGTCTGCTCTTTTCTTCATGTTCCGGTATTTTTGAAATCATCTTGGTTCAATCTGCATCCTTTTAAGTTTTTGTCACAGGTTGTCATGGTGGGCATTTTAATATATATATATATATGGATTATATCCAATATAATTTACAGGAAAAATATTTTAAAAATAAGTTAACCAGAGTGCTCAATTACCAGTGTAGCATTATATAATATCAAATAAAATATGTATATTGTGTTTGCAGCCAAATTACAACACGAAGATTGTCAAATAAAGAAATGTCAAATAAAGAAACATTTATTTGTTTAAGATTATTTTTTTCAAAATATATTCTGAAGAAGGCGCATTACGCCCAAATTATAAATTATCTAAATCATATAACTGTTTCGGTTTTTTACAAAATATTCACGTTTTAAGTTGGCTTCAAACGTGTAATATACATATTTTATTTGAAAATTAAACAACGCTTATATAAAAAAAAACACAACCTTAGTATATGATATGACAAATCTAGTACTAAAAATGAAACTAGAAAGTAAAGAAGAATAAAGAAGCTTTTCCTTATCCTTCTCTTCCTCACAGACAACTTAAGTCAAACTAACAAACTTAAATTAATAAATAAAAATAAAATAAAACAAATAAAGGACTATTATTATTATCTATATAAAAGTCTCTTTAAAAATTTACTCTTGGTGAAGTTCATTGCTCGAAAGTGCTAGAAATAAAATGTTTGACAAAAAAAAAAATATTCCGCTACATATTAGAAAATTTATCAACTCAAACTAAGAGATAAGAAAAAAAAAACTATTTAGCCAGACTTGCCTCCACACACACACACATATATATATATATATATATATATATATATATATATATATATATATATATGATGAAAATAATGGAAATAGTATTCCGACAAAATAGAGAAAATAAAAAGGAACAAACCGTATTATGTGTTCATCAACGTTTCGTCTTTATTTCGAGACTTCCTCTGGATGAATGAGATTAAGAAACCAAAAAATATACCAGTACAAAATATTTGAAAATGTTTCACGTGCACAGTGTGACGCAGTTCTATTTCAAAGAAACGGAAAATTGATGTTGGAAATTCAAAAAGGAAGGGGGGCTAGCGCTGTTAAAGAGAAGGAAGTTTTAGTGACGTCATATAGTCGTTAATTTAATTTAAAATTATGAACGCAAGTTTATATTCTATTTAAACAAAATGTACATTCTTTTTCCCAATAGAATATAAACTTGCGTTCATAATTTTAAATTAAATTAACGACTATATGACGTCACTAAAACTTCCTTCTCTTTAACAGCGCCAGCCCCCCCCTTCCTTTTTGAATTTCCAACATCAATTTTCCGTTTCTTTGAAATAGAACTGCGTCACACTGTGCACGTGAAACATTTTCAAATATTTTGTACTGGTATATTTTTTGGTTTCTTAATCTCATTCATCCAGAGGAAGTCTCGAAATAAAGACGAAACGTTGATGAACACATAATACGGTTTGTTCCTTTTTATTTTCTCTCTCTCTCTCTCTCATATATATATATATATATATATATATATATATATATGCACAAAGATTTTAGAAACGAACTTAAGTTTTATAGCCAAACGTACAGCCAATCGTCAATGTTAACGGTTAGAATTACAATTACAATTAAATTAAATACAATTAAGATTACGAATCCTGGAGAAGAGTTGCTATACGTGTCTGCTTCGATTCCTGTGAATCTGGAAGTAGTTTGGCCATCAAGCATTAAGTTCTCCTTTAGATAATTTCTCTAAATATGTTGGACTCTTGCTTTGATAATTGAGCACTATCGTCAATTTTTCTTTAAACAAAATGTACATTCTCTCTCTCTCTCTCTCTCTCTCTCTCTCTTATTATATATATATATATATATATATATATATATATATATATATATATAATGAGAATAATGAAAATAGTATTCCGACGAGATAGAGGGATAAAAAAAGAACAAACCAAGATACGTGTTCATCAACGTTCCGTCTTTATTGCAAGAAATTATACAATAAAAACGAAACGCTGATGTACACATAATTCGGTTTGTTCCCCCCCTCTCTCTCTCTCTTTCTCTCTCTATATATAAACACACACACATACACACACACAAACAAACACACACACACTTCGATTTAAGATTTTTCCCATTAAGAAAACTCAATCAAGGTCTTCCCCAACGAAATAAAAAAACAAAAACAATTATTTTTATATCAACAACAACTACAAACAAAAAAAAAACAAAAAAACAATGTCATCTTTTAGATTTCTTTTTCCTCTTTCTTTTTTTCCTTAATACAACTCACTTTCTCATTTTCTTTTATTTTGATTTTTTTTTTCTTTTTTGAAAACATCGCCCTATAATTTTTACATCCTTTTTGTCTTCTTTTCCTTGTGGTTTTCACCCCTTTTTAACGATCTCGGGAATATCCACAGTAGTGGGATTGGGGCTCCTGCACTTCGAAAATAAAAACTCAACTTTCCCTTTTTTTAAAATTCTTTAAGATTTTGTTTCACTTGCTTTCTTCTTTAAACTTTACATTTTTATATACATATACACACGAGTATATATATATATATATATATATATATATATATATATATATATATATATATATATATATATATATATATAACAAGTTATAAAATATATATGGAGATTAAGCTACACTGAATATTCCGCGTTTCATCCACTCTAGGACTCTTCAGGCTTATGCGCGAATTTTGTGGTTGTTTATCGTTTTTATTTACGCATCTTCTATTGAGATACTAGAAAGCTGATTAGCTAACTAAAATCTCAATAGAAGATGCGTATATAAAAACGACAAACAACCACAAAATTCGCGCATAAGCCTGAAGAGTCCTAGAGTGGATGAAACGCAAAATATTCAGTGTAGCTTAATCGACATATATATTTTATAACTTGTTAACTAGCTCTACCTACGTATTAAGCACTTTTGAAGTAAATACTTAAAGTTTTACACATAAATTTACACTTTCATATACTAATTTTATGTGAGTAAATTAAGTAGTTATATATATATATATATATATATATATATATATATATATATATATATATATATATATATATATATATATATATATACCCAGGTTCCAGATGTTCAAAAGTAGGGACTAATGAATACAATGAGATTTTTCTATAGCGTCGAATGGTCCAGGGTCGCCTGTTGAAATATCATTGACTGAAACAGATGGCTGTTTGTAGTGACCAAATGAAAATATTTACCTTCGAATAAATATGTACATATCTATCCGTTCTTCCCAACTGGCACACCAGCGATCTAATGCTATGCTCTATGGTAAACAAAACCTCGACATAATTGCAAGTGCTCTTGACACGCATTAGTCGTACTTGGGCACGTGATGGTTTTTAATCATCTTTTTTTTTTTTTTTTTTAAATAGATTTCAATTTATACCAACATCACGTGCCTGACGACTTTTCATGCAAGCTCAACGTACTTACAATTATGTCGAGTTCCTGCTAACACTCGATCCCTTGTCTGTAAATTGGAAAGAATGGATGAAAAAAGGAATAAGCAGATGCTTTCACTCCTATTTAATCTAATGTGGTACCATATATATATATATATATATATATATATATATATATATATATATATATATATATATATAGATATATATATATATATATATAGATATATATATATATATATATAGGGTGTGAAATTATCGATCAAGTTTCCATAACAAAACCATATATATATATATATGTACGATCGTTTTGGAAACTTTCCCTCCTATGAAAACTTGACTGATAATTTCACACTCTTTCTATTCAAATAGCTCTAGGTAATTACACCTATTGAGCTTATCATAACTACAATGCTCAGAGCACAGCACCTTTAAATATATTTTACTGAGACTTTGCTAATTCAGACCCTGTCTATTACACTCTATAATATATATATATATATATATATATATATATATATATATATTCCAGGTTCATATTTTTATGCAGTTTTCACGAGGTTAGTGCAAGAGAACTCAATACCGAAGTAAACCAAGATTCACTTTTTATTTGTTTTATATACGCATTAATATGTTGCTACACATTCATTAACATGTTTCGGCCAGCCAGTTGAAAGTAACTAGAGACCTCTTCAGGCAATATTGCTTAAGCTCAGTCAGTAACCTTACTTAAGATTACTGACTGAACTTTTGTATAAGCAATATCGCCTGAAGAGGTCTCTAGTTACTTGTAATTGGCTGACCGAAAGATACTCATAAATGTGTAGCGACATATTCATGTTTATGCAAATCAAAGGAAAAGTAATATAAATACTTTTTTATTTATTCTTACATAAACATTTAGATATCGTTACATATTCATAAATATTTTCAGTCAGCTTGTTGTAAATAACCAGAGGTTTCGTCAGGCAAGATTGCTGTTGCAAATGTCAAATGTGGAACAATATCGCCTGAAGAGTTCTCTCAACTGGCTGACCGAAACATGCTCATGTGTAGCGACATATAAATACTTATGTAAAACAAATAAAACACACACACACATACATACATATCGTATATTCCGGCATATAAGACGACCCTTAAAGTTAAAAAAATCATCTTTAAAAACCAATACCGAGTATGCAATCTACCGGGTATGCAATCTCTAGCGTAGATACCGGGTGTGCAATCACTAGCTTAGGCTAAACCAAAATGGTTTCATGATTTAGCAGTCGTCTTATACAACCGATATATGATAACTTTATTAAAATTTGCTCGAATTTTGTACCTCGTCTTATCTGACGATCGCCTTATACACCGAAATATATATATATATATATATATATATATATATATATATATATATATATATATATATATATATATATATATATGAATAAATGTTTGGAGGTACAAAATTTATAGATACATTTAAATAAAAGGGGCGGAAATCTCTCAAAAGCTCTTTCAAATTTTGGAATCTGTCTCTATTGCCTTTCGTAAACCATCTTTATGCCGGCAGAAGGATACGGTGGAGGCGTTGAATCTCTTCGGGGAAATTTGATAACCCTTTTTTTTTTTTTTTTTTGTCCTTCCCTCGCGGTGCCATTTTAAACGCTTTTCACCAATTAAATTTACTTTTAATCGTCTTTCTGGCACTTTTAGCATTACTAATTGTTTTCATGCTGTTTCCTTGCGGTTAGTGTATACTGTTAGACCTGCGTTTCCTCCTTTTTGCAAGGATAGTCTGCCTTACGTCCTCAATAGTAACATTGTATACAGTTTTTCATGCCAGTGTGACGCTGGTTACGTGGGGCGGACCTCCTTGCATTTAAGGACTCGTATAAACCAACACGTTCCTTCTAAAATTAGACAGGGTAGAGTAGGATCTATGAATCTCCCTTGCTCTACAACTTTGGACTCTGCTATTGGCCAACATTTGGTTGATAATCCATGTTGTGCCAATCAGTATAAAATAGAGTGGTTTGAGGTACTGCATAGAGCGGACTCCAAAAATCATTTAAGAATTTTGGAATCTGTCTCTATTGCCTTTCGTAAACCATCTTTATGCCGGCAGAAGGATACGGTGAAGGCGTTGAATCTCTTCGGGGAAATTTGATAACCCTTTTTTTTCTTTTTTTTTTTTTTTTGTCCTTCCCTCGCGGTGTCATTTTAAACGCTTTTTACCAATTAAATTTACTTTTAATCGTCTTTCTGGCACTTTTAGTACTCGTTTACTCGTTCCCCCCTTTTGCTATTTATTTCGGCATTATGTTATTTAATTTTATACTATCGATTCTCTCCTGACGAGATGATATTCGAAAGAGCTTTTGAGAGATTTCCACCCCTTTTATTTAAATGTATATATATATATATATATATATATATATATTTCCTGTCAGATTGATATATTTTTTCTCAAACACAAAACACAAGAAAAAAAATAATAACCTCTGCCCAAATCTTATGATGCAAAGGTCGTTTAGCGCAGTCTTTGCACAAAACCAGAGAAGTCTAAGAATTCTGCTAACAATGTGTCTACCCGACACACGTAAAACATAACCTGTTTTTTTATGAAACGTCGGTTATCTTTATGGTTACTGTTTCCACTTCAGTCTTCATTTATGATTTAATTGTATCTTTTGCTTATTAAATTGTTAGGTGAAAGTACATAATAAGTAAAGGAAGTGCTCCTCTCCGAATGTTAAAAAGGGTTTTTCTAAATAATAACGGAAACATTCTTTAACATGGGAGGAGCAACCGGAAGTGAAGTGGAAAAAACTAATCGTAAAGATAACCGAAACTTGCGTTGATTTCAGCGTTTTCATGCAACACGAACATAGGCAAATTATTATATCCTCCCTCAAGAACATCCGTTAGAGCAACACAAATAATAAAAATAATAGATGAATGTAGTTTGCTTGAAGTATTGTTAAGTGTGTAGATAAAGCAAATGTAAGTTTATAAAAGGCAACGCAATGTAGAGGGATAACGGATGGACATAAACTGAGGTATATTACGATATAATAGTGGAATAAGCTGCGCAAATTCACTTTTATTAATACCATCTCTCTCTCTCTCTCTATATATATATATATATATATATATATATATATATATATATATATATATATATATAGTATGTTTATTATATAAACATTATTGGTTACATATGTGCATACATGCTTCAGTGAAATCTCAATTAATAAAAGACAAACATGTCTGATGAGGTGCGCTCTATGAATTTGGATTCCACTGACACATGTACGCACATATGTAACCAATAATGCTTGTTTAATAAATAGTCTATGTAATTGCTCTGTCCTCTATTGAGCACTCTTTAATAAACACAGTGTCAGTGGATCTACATCTAGGAAACCAAACTATACACCCATATATATATATATATATATATATATATATATATATATATATATATATATATATATACACATTCCAGGTTAATAGTATGTAATATTTCTCTCTCTCTCTCTCTCTCTCTCTATATATATATATATATATATATATACATTCCAGGTTAATAGTATGTAATATTTCTCTCTCTCTCTCTCTCTCTATATATATATATATATTGTACTAGTAAAGGTGAATCTGTATACTTGCTTCCATCATCATATCTTAAGTAATTTCAGTTTGTGTCTATCCGTTACACCTCTGCACTGTATTGTCTTCTATAAATTTAAATTTGCTTTACAATAAAAATTAATAATCAGAGCAAGAACTTATGTACATACATATATATCTATATATATGTGTGTGTGTGTGTTTGTGTGTGCCTATATATGTGTGTATTTATATACTTATATATATATATATATATATATATATACATATATACACACACATATATATGTACATATTTAAATATGTATACATACACACACACATATATATTAATATATATATATATATATATATATATATATATATATATATATATATATATTCTTGTCGAATACATTATAATCTGATCAACCTGAAACTTTGCATGTTATCAAAAAGCATCAGATCAATACATCAAATTTTTTTTTAAAAATCGGAATTTATAATTTTGTAAAAATTTCGACTGTGACCGAACTATTCAAGATCAAGATCGAGGTCATATAAGGTGCAGAACGTCATTGGTCACAATCTGGGCCAAATACTGAGTCTCTACGGTTAACAGGACCAGATCTTTCGCCAAAACTATTACTTTAACTTTGATCTTGACCTTTCATCTAGATATCCTTAAATCAAATCAAAGTTAGACCATGACCGATATTTTGACCTAGTTTGGTGACGATTGGTCAAGCGATGTGGATGCTAGGCCGTACACAAAAAAAAAAAAAAAATAACAAACATACATAGTTACAAAGTCGACCGAAAACATGGCCTCTTAGGCAGAGGTAATCATAATAGTTATAATTGTATTAAGAGAGACAGTCATAGAAATGGTAATACTAGGTTAGTAATGTTCTTTTTTTTTTTTTAGTTTTTTTTTCATGTGAGTGTGGACAGGTTTCTAGACCGATGTTTCACGGAAAACTCGGACAGACGCCCCGTTGTGCTGGACGTGTATATATTTTGTAGTGTCAACCTGGGAGATCTTTACCTGGGTGCTCGGGACGATGATGTCCGTTGTTAGTAAGGGTTGCGTCAGTGCCGATTCCGTGATGTCATCCCCGTCCGTCTTCCCTGTTGAAATACACACATATATATAGATATAAATATATATGTATGTACGGGTATGCACGTATATATATATATATATGTATAAATATATATTTTGTTTTGGAGCAGGGTTGCCACAGATATGCAAAGGAAGAGGTAAAAAGAAAAAAAAGAATTAAAAAAATATATTAGATTTTAATACATAATTTTTCGACAAATTTATTTCATTACTTTTTTTGTTTTCAAGACTGCTAGCTTAAATTTTTGTTTTCAAGACTGCTAACTTAAATTTTTGTTTTCAAGACTGCTAACTTAAATTTTTGTTTTCAAGACTGCTAGCTTAAATTTTTGTTTTCAAGACTGCTAGCTTAAATTTTTGTTTTCAAGACTGCTAACTTAAATTTTTGTTTTCAAGACTGCTAGCTTAAATTTTTGTTTTCAAGACTGCTAGCTTAAATTTTTGTTTTCAAGACTGCTAACTTAAATTTTTGTTTTCAAGACTGCTAGCTTAAATTTTTGTTTTCAAGACTGCTAGCTTAAATTTTTGTTTTCAAGACTGCTAACTTAAATTTTTGTTTTCAAGACTGCTAGCTTAAATTTTTGTTTTCAAGACTGCTAGCTTAAATTTTTGTTTTCAAGACTGCTAACTTAAATTTTTGTTTTCAAGACTGCTAGCTTAAATTTTTGTTTTCAAGACTGCTAACGTAAATTTTTGTTTTCAAGACTGCTAACGTAAATTTTTGTTTTCAAGACTGCTAACTTAATTTTTTGTTTTCAAGACTGCTAGCTTAAATTTTTGTTTTCAAGACTGCTAACTTAATTTTTTGTTTTCAAGACTGCTAACTTAAATTTTTGTTTTCAAGACTGCTAACTTAAAAGCTGAAATTTTAGAGGCGTTTACGGTAGCTGTAACAACTATATACATCTTCAATTGTTCCTAAACATTTCTTAATTGATATATGTTTATTAGTATTATTAGTAGTATTATTATCATTATATTATTATTATTATTATTTGTAGTAGTAGTAGTAATAGTGAGTTATAGTAGTAGTAGTAGTTATAATAGTAGTAGTCGTTGTATTAGCATAAGTCAGGTCAATTTCTGAATTTTATATTTATTAGTAGGAGGAAGAGGAAGAGGAAGAGTAGTAATAATAGTACTAATTATAGTAGTAATAGTAATGCAGACTATATCCAGAGAGGTTAAGTGCAAATTCTGGATTTTCTTGATATATGTTTATTATTAGTAGTAATAGTATTATACTACTAGTAGAAGTAGTAGTAGTTATAATAGTAGTACTAGTTATTAGCGATGGGACGATTCCAATATTTAACTGATTCTGATACAATTACTGACTGCGTACTAAATTCTCGATTCCTATACAATAACTGATTCCAATTCTTTATGAATTTCTAAATATTTAAATAGAGTTGTTATTTTCCCCGATTTCCATAAAAAAAAAATAAACAAAAAAACAAAAAAAAATATACAGATATTTTACTAAACGTAGAATTACACTTGTGGAGGATGATGTTCTATAGATTTTAGTTTTACTAGTATTTTAAAAATCAATAAATATTGATTATTTTATCATTATTACCAGCAATGGAAGATTATGCTTTAAACAAAATCAAATAAAAAAGGACAATTAAAAGAATCGTTTTTGGCATCGGAAAATAAGCACCAATTTTTTCGATTTTGATATCGATTCCGATACCCCCAAATTTGTTGATTTTTCCGATTCCCGATTCCGATTAATCAACAAGAATGTTTTCAGACAAATTTGGAATTTTTCAGAATATTTTAAATATGACACCATGATTGGTTTGGACCGGTGACTTATTACATTGAGTTTTGTTTGGAAATTATTTGAGGTGTCGTCTGATGGCTTTCAAGTATTATGCCTGTGAATTTGGAATATCCAAGTCGTGTTTGATATACAGACTTTCAAATGTTAAATGTGAGTCTCAACACCTGTAGTTCGTTGGATTGGTCACGTGACATTGAAGAAGAATGGAGAGAATTGGATTAAAAATGTTTCCGAGGTGGAAAACCACAAACATGTGAATCGAACGAACAAGGATATAGAATTTGAGATTCGATGCCTATCTTATTTTTCTTAGTAAATAAACTTGCAGTGTGTTATGACTCTGAATTATCCACAATAAAAACAGAACAACGGTGTAAGTCAAGACGTGTATCAATAAAAGACAAACAAAGGGTTACAGAAAGAAAAAAGTGTTTTGCGTTCCACCGAGCAGGCGAGATTAACTCCGGAACTAGAGCCCTACCTGAGAGCGTTAAGAGTTCCGGTATATATGGACGGTAGTTGAGTCCATTCAGAGGGTGGTTCCCCCACAACAGAGTGTTAGTTATAATAAAATTAAACACAGAAATGTCTGGTGAAGAAGGATGTTAGAATTTGAGTTTTGACGCCTATCTTATTTTTTAGAGAATGGGTCCACAATGTTAGTTAAGTTATAATCAAGTATATTTTAAAGACTCTTTTGCACACGCTCCTGTCAAGGACTTTTAGAAATATGTTTAGTGAAAATGTCTTCTAATGTTTATTATAAGTCGTAGGAAGAGAAGGAACGGAATGTTGAATAATCAAGGTCGTGTGTATCGAAAATCCTAAGAATTCAGTGAAAAACAAACAAACGTCAATCAAAAAGAATTTTGAAAGGCCATTTGGATAAAACAAAAGCAAATGAATCTGACGACATTTGAACGTCAAAAAAAAAAAAAAATTGAAATTTCGAAAGGCCAGTTTTAATAAACTTAATGAAAAGGCCAGTTTTAATAAACTTAATGAAAAGGCCAGTTTTAATAAACTTAATGAAAAGGCCAGTTTTAATAAACTTAATGAAAAGGCCAGTTGTAATAAACTTAATGAAAATGCCAGTTTTAATAAACTTAATGAAAAGGACAGTTTTAAAAAAATTAATGAAAAGGCCAGTTTTAATAAACTTAATGAAAAGGCCAGTTTTAATAAACTTAATGAGTGCAGCTGCACGGGATAAAGGCTTGGAATTGATTGTTAAAAGAGAAAGATATCAGATGCCGAAGTCCACAGGCAATTACATAACAGCGGCCTGAATTGAGTTAAGAATTAGTTTTCGTTTGAATGAATACAGGTCGAGAGTTAGTAGCCGAATTACTGTGTGCGTGTCTACTACTAGGGCATTATCACTCCACTCATTAGACTCATCGTTGCTCCGCAGCAAAACTCACAAGAGACTGTTATTATATTTTTTATAAATTAAGGTGTCGTCATTCTTCCGAGTATGACCATACTAGAAGTATTAGCATTTTATTTTCTTTACTTCCTTTCGAAGATGTTAGACACAAGGTCAAGCATGGGTTTGATGAAATAACGATTGAAAGGTTGTTTTTAATTATTAAGTGTTAAGCATTAGTTTTAATTTTTTGTGGTGGGAGTATTTTTTGCATGAAAGGTATTTCTGAGGTGAAATGGAAAAGAACAGAGAAGTCTACAGAATTTCTTGTTATAGTTTTGAGAGAGTGCACGGATCCATAATGTTAGTTAAGTTATAAACAACTATATCTTTAAACGGTCTTTTACACGAGCTCCTGTCAATGGCCATTAGAAATATAGTTGGTGGAATTACTTCCAAATGATACATGTCTTTACAGTTCTGAAATGAGATGAGGTATGAATGTTTGTATTATTTGGACTAACAAGGCAATTGGTCTCATCTTGAGTGTTATCCGAACAACGTTTCGGTGGATGTCACCTCCGACTTTCATCACGTGTAAAAGTCGCCATGTTTTGGCAGGAAAAAAGGGGATAGCTCTGCACTCTAAGGTTTCGGATTTTTGGATCTTTTTTTTTTTTTTTTTTTTTTTTTACATAGGCATCACCACATTATCAAGGCCAAGAGGCCACTCAAGGATAAGGGTTAAAGAGTGTACAGTAGAAATTGGACATTATAGTAATCATTAGTAATGAAAATTTGGTAAAGTTGATAACTTATATGGAACGGCTCATCAAGAACTTATTTACGTTAGACTACTTGGAAGTAAGTTTACACAAATTATAAACATGTGTTTATTATTATTATTATTATTAGTAGTAGTAGTAGTAGGAGGAGGAGGAGGAGGAAGGGTAGTAGTAGTAGTAGTAGCAGCATGTTATATAAATTTGGAATTTTCTTAAAACCTTTAGTATGGCATCATGATTGGTATCACCTGACAATTGGCAATACTGTTTTCGTTTAAAATTTGATATACGTTGAGATTTTACCTTGTAAAAAGAAAAAAAAATTATAAACGACTATCTATCTATCACTTTCACTCTCTCCATGTATCTTCCTCTTTCTATGAGCTCTCTCTCTCTCTCTCTCTCTGTTTATCTCTCTCTTTTTCTTTCTACTGTCTCTTTCTGAACAACTCATCTTGTTTTCACTAACCCTAGCCACGAAACTGCAAAACCCCTTTTGCATCTGCTCTGAAAAGGGAATCTCACGCTTCAATCAATCTTGTTCAAATAGACGGCGTGTGCATTATGTCATTCAATTATATTTTTGTGGACATTAGCCTTGCAAGTTCCTAATTACGTGCCTTTTCAGAAGGGCAGAGTTAGGTACAAGGTCACTTTTTAATTTGGGAAGAATCCAGCTACCCAAAAGAGGCACTCTGGAGGGAAACAAAAAATAAAATTACCTAAGTCAGAGAGATTTTGCGATAACTGACTGAGATCAGAAAAGATTAAATGTAGTATCAGAACAGATATTACACTTTGCTCCTAGCCAAAAGGCAAGAATTGTTCTTTACAAGTTTGCTATGTCTGCAGCCCATTTACAAGTAACTCGTTCGGCAAGAAAAATCGAATCTGCATTAGCAGGAACACAATTGTATATGAAAGAAGAAAGTTGGTTAGAATTAGTGATGGGACGATTCCAATATTTTTTCCTGATTCTGATACAATTACCGATTCTGTAAGAAATTCCCAATTCCGATACAATTACCGATTCCGATTCTTTATAAATGTCTTAATATTTAACTATAGAGTTGTTATTTCTCCCGATTTCTGTAAAAAAACACATGTTAAATATGCAGATATTTTCCTGAACGTAAAATTTTCCCAGTGGAGTATGACCTATATTTTACTGGGATTTTAAAATCAATAAATATTTATTATTTTATCATTATTACCAGCAATGGAAGATTTTGCTTTAAGCAAAATCAAATAAAAAAGACAATTAAAAGAATGGTTTTGGCATCGGAAAATAAGCACCAATTTTTTCGATTTTGATACCAATTCCGATACCCCCAAATTTGTTGATTTTTCCGATTCCCAATTCCGATTAATCGCCCCAACACTAGTTAGTATACAGCTTTCTACATGCTTCATATATAAAATAGAAGCAGTTTTTCGCATGTACTTTTGACATTAACAGCTTCAGTAACAAACGGTAGATCCAAAAATCTGTTTTCTCAGTCAGAAGATGGCAAGTATTGATCCATATTGTAAAAAACAAAGATTAATGCATTCTAATACTTAGTCCTTTTCAGTATTTTATATTTTTTATTATGCATATATAAATAAGGAGTTTTTCACTCTGTAATCAAATATACTCCTACTTTACCCATGACCACTTGAGAAATAAGATAATGTTTTAGCGATTCACCAGTAGTAATGGGAAGAGTCCAATATTTTTCATGATTCTAATACAATTACTGATTCCGTCCTAAATTCCCGATTCTGATACAATTACTGACTCAAATTCTTTATAAATCTCTAAATATTCAACTAAAATTGTCATTTTATTTTCAATTACCGTAAAAACACATGTAAAATGTGCATATATTTTCTCAAATGAAAAAAAAAAACATTTGTGTGGGGGTGATCTAGAGATATAAGCTTTACTAGTAGTTTAAAATCAATAAATATTTTATTATTACGACCAGCAGTGAGCGATTTTGTTTTAAACAAAATCAAATAAAAAAGATAATTAAAGGTATCGTTTTTGGTATTGGATGATATGCACGATTTTTTCTGATTCTGATACCGATTCAGATACCAATTTTTATATCGAAAAAACTTCTGATTTTTCCGATTCCCAATTCTGATAAATCATCCCAACGCTAATCACGAGTAAAGAAGGGGGAAATATTGTGACTATCAAGGTCTATTCTTTTGTTCACATCTTCACTATATTGTCCAGATTAAATCTTCCTCTGAGGTTATCAGAACTAAATTTGTGTTTAAACTCACATTACACATCCATTTATATAATATCCTCTCTCTTACCTGATTTTTATTTATCCCTCATGGGTCCATTTTTATCACTTTGTCCCTTCCTTGGCTTTTCTCCTGTGAACTGGACTTGCTAACTTAACTGTTCTACATCTGCTAACCCCAAAAATCTACTCTTCTTCATACATTTTTCTATACTGTCTAGATTTAAATTCCGTCCTTAGCACTCACATTAAAGACTTATGTACGACATGAAAAGAAACTGAAATCTTAAGAAGATATCAAGCATACGAGTCATTATAGGAACAACCGGGCTAATGAAAAAGAATTTCAAAATCTATCTGGTGAATATACCAGGTGAACCAAGTGCAAGAGAAATACAAACAATAGCACTTAAAGAGACGGTTAGAATCTTAAAAAGATCTCTTGGTTGGAGTAACTAAACTAACGAGAGAATGTCTGGCATCCGGTAGATTGCTCCATCCCCAGCAAAAACAAAGTGATAAGAAAATTAAAATAAAAAATAGGAAAAGTTATACTGATATCATTTCTCTCCATGCAACGGATGTTTTAAATCCTAATTGGCCCGGTTTCATTTCCATACATCATCACACTGTATGCAAATACCTCATGGACTCCTCCCTTAGTTGACAATGGTAACGCTCTGCTAGTTTAGCAGAAGCTCCCTAAAACTTACTCCATCTATTGCTTTCTTGCAATCAGAAAACCACGTGCTCCACCTCATCATCAATCATAATCAGCAGCAGCTCTCATGTGGCGCCATCTATTGGTGTCATCTGGCAACAATTGAGATTTGGTTGAAACACATTAGGATGTCAACTCATACAAGGCAAAAGTCACATTTGCATCTAGCAAGATTGGAGTGGTCCCAATAGAGCTCATGTTGAACGGACGTTTTTTACATTTGAATATATATTTTTTTAAACTCTTTTTCAGACATGTTGCCACTTGGATTGTAAGGGACTAATATTTGAGATCGTATAAGGGAAGTTAAGAAGCAAGATGTTTTTTCACATTACATTGAAACTGCATGTAAATCCACACAGGGAAGCAGAAAACCGGAAGGGAATTTCAAAGTTTAGCAGTCTTAGTGAAGAAACTATTAGAGTAGAAAACTTTCCAAAATCAACAGTGAAGAGGTGAAATTTTGTTGCTTGTCGAGTCAGTCGAGTGTATGTACATTGAAGGGGGCACAAGTGCTATCAGTTCATCAGAACACATTCTATTAAAGTAGTTGTAAAACAGGCTAAGTGATGTGACGATGTGACAGAGTTTGGAGCTTGGCTGACAGTGCAAGATTATCAGATTTGATACTCTTCTTTGGGAATAAAACATGAACAATACCAGTCCTAGGGTAGATAAAACAAATAATACATTGATGTGAAAGATTCCTCTCCCCTAAGAATAAAACATATGTTCAATATCTGCTTTTGTTTTTTCATTGTTTATACGGTCCCGAGCAACGCCGGGTAGCCCTGCTAAATGTGGCACCAATACTGCATGCACGGGCAAATTGTGGTTTTGTAAAGGTACAGGATGCTCTTTGGTGTGAGTCATTTTCTAGCACGGAAGAGGGAGCCCACTTTCCATGCAGCAGCCTTGGCAATGTTCAAAACCTCAAGCACAAATAAACTCGACTTGCCTATTGCTCATGGGATGAGCGTTTTTGCATATGAAATGTTTCTGAAATAAAAAACCAGAAGAATTTAATATTTGAGCCTCTAAACTTAATTTTATAATGTATCCATCTTGGAGGGTTTTTTTTTAATCTTTTGGCTTGATATCATCTGGACTACCCCTTTTTTGTTTTTACTTGGGAGTCACCACTTATCAAGGCCCGAAGACCATTCGAGGTTAAGGATTAATGAATGTAAGGTAGTAATGTAATAATTGTTAATGGTGCAAATTTGGAAGAATTTGATAATTTATGGGAACGGCTCAACAAGAATTTGTTTACATTGGATTTGAAAGCTACTATAGTGTATTCAACTAGGAAGCAGGAGAGCGGAACAGTGTTCCATAGGCGGGCAGCTCTCAGAAAGAAACTTTGTTCATGGAATTTGCGTTTAGATTTAGGCACAGATAGAGAGTGGGGTAAATCGATCACTTATAGTAGTTGTAGCTAGTCGAGTGTTTTTTTTTGTGAAAGTTTAACAAGGGGGAATTTTTTTTTTTATAGGCATCACCACATTATCAAGGCCAAGAGGCCACTCAAGGATAAGGGTTAAAGAGTGTACAGTAGAAATTGGACAATATAGTAATCATTAGTAATGAAAATTTGGTAAATTTGATAACTTATATGGAACGGCTCATCAAGAACTTATTTACGTTAGACTTGAAGACAACCATATTGTAGTCAGCCAGAAAGCAGGAAAACAGAAGACAATTCCACAGGCGTGCAGTTCTAAGAAAGAAGCTTTGTTCATGGAATCTACGTTTAGGTTTAGGCACAGATAAAGAGTGGGGGGAATTATTGATAGTGTTTTCAGCTAGACGAGTGCTTCTTGTGAAAGTTTGGCGAGGGGGGACCATAGATTGAAGATCAGTCAAACACTTTCCATGAAAATAACGATACATCAGAGACAAACTCGCAACATTTCTTCTGTGAGATAGAGGTTGCAAGGAAGAGAAAAGGACATCTCCTACGAGGCTACGAAGTCTATTTTGAATCTATCAAGGCAGGCCAAGTGGGTAAATCGATCACTTATAGTAGTTGTAGCTAGTCAAGTGTTTTTTTTGTGAAAGTTTAGCAAGGGGGAAACATAAATTGGAATTCAGTGGAGTACATGAAAATAACTATAGAGCAAAGACAAGCTCGAAACGTTTCTTGTGTGGGAAAGAAGTTACAGCGAAGAGAAAAGGATATCACCGCCTAGGTTTCAGAACAGGTTTTGAACTCTATCAATGCTGGATAGGGCATTAAAAAACGCTGGAGATTTCTTACCGATTTTACTCTGCTACATGTCTAAAGCTTGGACTACTTTTTTGTATTTTTTTTATTTTTTTCATTGTTTTTATTGTTTTTATTGTTTTATTGTTTCCTTTTTATATTATTTTAGTTTTATTTTTTCTAAATTTTATTTTATCTTGTATTTCTTTTTCTCATTTAAATTCATTTTTTTCTTATTTTAATTCATATTTTCTTCTCTTTCTTATTTTATTTTATTTTTTCTTTCGTTTTTCTTTTTTATCTTTTTTCTTTTTATTTCATTCAATTTTAAATTTTATTTTTTGTTTTACTCTTATGTTTTTATATGTATACCTTTATATATCTACCATATGCATTTTTAATTTCCCCACTGTTGAAGTTTTATATTTTCTTTGTATGCTTTACTGCACTCTGTATGTATTTTAATGTTTTTCCATATGTATCTTGCATATCATTCTATATACGTCTCTATATGTTCATTTTTTTCTATTCTTATTCTTACTATTTTTTCTTTTTCTATGTAGTTATAGTGTATGTTCATATCGCTTTTAAGTTAATGTCCTTATGCCAGCTTTTTTCGTATATATAAACCTGGTTATTTCTCTCCTCTTCTGATGAGAAGCATTAGGTTTCTAAATGCCATGGTCTAAAGAGGTTTGTTTTTCTTATTGATTTGATGATTTAATGAAATTTTATTTAACTTTGAAGTTGGTTGTTTTTGTTTTACGGCATATCAACCCTTTTACAGGTTATTTGATGCCGAATCTAGTTATTTTGAGGAACGATTTTTTAATGGAGTATATTTGTTTTTTTAAGTCTGATTCTATTTAACACATAGTTGGGACCCTAACAGATACTACTACCACTCCGGGTAAGAGTGGACCTGGGAGCAATGGCAATTAAAGGATGGCTCCACACTCCCCAAGGCCCGCAAGCTGGGGCTCACCATCGGATATAGTTTTAGCTCATATCCAGGACCTAACTCTGAAGTGCTATCATTTATTTCTTTTAATAGAGTATATATATATATATATATATATATATATATATAAATTTTAATAAAAATAATAGAGTATATATATATATATATATATATATATATATATATATATATAAATTATAATAGAGTATATATATATATATATATATATATAAATTTTCAAAACATTTAGTGTGAAACATGGGCAGATGTTGCAGTGATAGATGCTTGACCAAAAACAGAAGAGGAGGTGCAGAGAGCTAAAAGTATATCTGGTCAGAGTCAGACCACCTAAGAGGTATTCTCTTTGTTTGAAAAAGTATGTCTCTCATTTAATAAGAAAGTCACGTTGGGATCATTCTTTGTGGGAAAAGAAATTTTCCTAGATGGGCTCCAGATAAAATACATACGAATGAAGACTGTCTGGATGTGGTGTTTAGCAGATGTCTCCACTCCACCAAACAATGCCCACTAACAAATGACCAGACCCAGGCAATAGTGAAAAGATTTAAGGATACGGAAAGGAAAGCAGACAGAATCGGGTCTTTAAGAAGAGGAAGGGGAGAAGAAAGTGTGAGCTGAATGTTTGAAGGGGGCAGTTGATTTTTGGGATAGTTATGAGGCAGCTCAAAGAGTATGCATCTTCAGGCTGAGCGGTTCACTCGGAGGGCTTTTTGCCAAAACAACTCTGTAATGTGCCTTACGTGTTTTTGCTGCAAGTCTGTTATTTATTTTTTTTTTTTTTTTACAAGGGTGTCACCACTTATCAAGGCCCAGAGGCCACTCAAGGATAAGGGTCAATAGGCATACATTAGTCATTGTGATTTTAGCATAGTAAACAGTGGGAATTTTGAAACTTGGATTACTTAGGGGGACGATTCAATTAGAACTTGTTCACATTGGACTTTTTCTTTTTTTTTTTTTTCATAGGTATCAACTCATTTTCAAGGTCAAAGAGGCAACTCAAGGATAAGGGTTAAAGAGTGTACAGTAGAAATTGGACAATATAATAATCATTAGTAATGAAAATTTGGTAAATTTGATAACTTATATGGAACGGCTCATCAAGAACTTATTTACGTTAGACTTGAAGACAATCATATTGTAGTCAGCCGGAAATTATTCGATTAAGTAGATGCATACTTATTGTAAACTCCTCCTTTATTAAATAGACATTATTTGTTTATAAGCTGGACTTCTGGTTTTGCTTGGTATGATGACTCTTTGTATGTGTAGCACGTTCATGTCAGTGAGTGAACACGCAGGTATTTTCACAAAAAAAATATCATCTTTTTTTGTTTTATTTAATTTCAGCTTATTTGCTCACAACCTGTCGAACACTTGAATGCCTACTGGAGAGGACTTAAATGCCTACTAGATACCAACCTCAGGTATTTTTTGTCTCTCTGTACAGGGATTTGTCGGCCACTCTGACATGAGCATACTTTAAATTTGAAGTAAATACTGATCAGACATTCGAACTAAACTGAAAAGAAATTCAAAATCTACAAACTGGCAGGATGTCGCCCAGAATAAAAAAGATCCCCTCAGTATGGCTATGCACTGTGTCATATGAGGAAAACAACGGTGCACCTTCTCCTAGTGATGTTACCACAAGTAACAACACTAAGCTGGATACTCCACCAGACCAGACCAGACCAAACTAATTCTAGTTTTGGAATGCGGAAAAACCAAACAAAGTCCACCAAAAAAAGAAATTATAATCTCATAAAATGGTCTGTTGAGGAAAAGAAAATTATTCTTCACTGTTTCGCCTACTCAAGGTATGAGAAATGGGGTAGAAAGAAAAATAATATATTCGAGGCTCAAGTAAGATAAAAGCGCCCTCAGATACAAAGTTAAATCGTAGTGGAATCAAGTGTAAGCTCCAGGAATGAACCCCTTGATTTCATAAAAACAACTGAAAAAAAAAAAAAAAAAAATTCTTCAATGACATTTGTCTTCTGCATGTAAAGCTATTGCATTACACTATCTGTTGATTTTAAATAATAGTAGGGAAGGAAATGATCATTTTTAACTAAGCATAAAAGCACTAATCTTCTGTAAAAGAGTACTTTCAGTTATCAGTTTCGGAAAAACGTAAATAAATGAATAGTTTCAATTAAACAATTCCTCTCACTTTTAAATAGCTGCATTCATTTAGTAAAGTACAGAATGTCAATCACTGGGGTTGGAATTTCTAGTCTCACTGTCTAGCCACACTGATGAGTATTCCCAAGAGCAGAGCAAGACAGGCTTGTTTTTATGTGGAAAAATTTAGCTTCCTAAAACGTAATATGAGTAAAATAAAACTAATTGAAGTAAAATAATAATAAAAGAAACAGTGAAAAACACAATAAGTGAACTCATCCTTGGATTAAGACTTCATAATTGGATTAGTGCTATTGTATAGGAATTAATTGGAATATTTTTGTATGAAAAATATTTTTGAAGTGAAAAATCAGAACATGGATGTACCATTTGTGCTTCTAAGCTTATAACTTAGCAAGATAATAGACTCACAGTGTAAGCTATAATAAATTATGTGTCTATTATAACGAAATATCTATGCTGTTTTTATGTGCAAAAAAATGAATTTCAGCTTGCTTTATAACAGCTTGTCAAACACAGCATAAAGAATGGACCCAGAATTTGATTAACACAAGTATTATTTAAAAAAGGTCTGTGCATTGAAACATCCTCATTTTCATAGTTATTCTTTCAGTCGTAAAATCTATATAAATAAAACAGTAACTGTATGTATGTTTGTATGTCTATGCGAAAATATTTAACTGATGAACTCTTAAACTACTGGTCACATACCACTGAGATTTTTTTTTTTTTACATAGGCATCACCACATTATCAAAGCCAAGAGGCCACTCAAGGATAAGGGTTAAAGAGTGTACAGTAGAAATTGGACAATATAGTAATCATTAGTAATGAAAATTTGCTAAATTTGATAACTTATATGGAACGGCTCATCAAGAACTTATTTACGTTAGACTTGAAGACAACCATATTGTAGTCAGCCGGAAAGCAGGAAAACGGAAGACAATTCCACAGGCGTGAAGTTCTAAGAAAGAAGCTTTGCTCGTGGAATCTATGTTTAGGTTTAGGCACAGATAAAGAGTGGGGGATTAACAGGAAATAGTAATTGTACGCCAAGGATAGTTTACAAGGAGTAAAATCTTTGTTTGGGTGGATGAATAATGCATACAGACATATATGGGCAAGTTGAAATGCAAACTGTTCAATTCCACTTGCTGACATATTTATATTACTTTTGCATATTCGCAAATTAGTTCTTAACTTAATAATAAAGATCTAAAATCTTTATTATCTGTCTATTGATGGCTCAAACGGTAGGGAAGATGACTGGGGCGCTAAATATTTAGGTTTTAATTCTAATTGATGGCATTTCTTGAAGTAGTTTTATTTTAAACTTTTGAAATGAGTTACTATATATTAGGTAAATATAATATTCAATAGGGATCTCTCTCCTCTGATCTTGAGCACGTAGTACAATGGGGTAAGGAGTGGCTGGTTACTTTTAATGCATCTAAAACCAAGCTTCTCTCTTTACATCATCAACATTCTGACCCACATCTGGCATCAATTGAAATGAATGGCTCTCGTCTTCAGGAGGCCTCAAGTTTTGACAAGCTTCTTGGCTTGACCATTACTCCTGATCTTAAATGGAACACATACATCAAATCTGTTGCCAAGGCCGCTGGAAAAATGGTGGGATCTTTCTATCGATCCTGTAGATATCTCACTGCTGATGCTATTCTCTATCTATATAAGAGCCAGGTACGTCCAAGGATGGAATACTGTTGCCACATCTGGGCAGGAGCTGCTAGAAAGGACTTGGCCTGCCTTGATAGAGTTCAAAATAGACTTCTTAGCTTCGTAGGAGATGTCCTTTTCTCTTCCTTGCAACCTCTATCTCACAGAAGAAATGTTGCGAGTTTGTCTCTGATGTATCGTTATTTTCATGGAAAGTGTTCGACTGAGCTTCAATCTATGGTCCCCCCTCGCCAAACTTTCACAAGAAACACTCGTCTAGCTGTAAACACTATCAAAAATTCCCCCCACTCTTTATCCGTGCCTAAACCTAAACGTAGATTCCATGAACAGAGCTTCTTTCTTAGAACTGCACGCCTGTGGAATTGTCTTCCGTTTTCCTGCTTTCCGGCTGACTACAATATGGTTGTCTTTAAGTCTAACGTAAATAAGTTCTTGATGAGCCGTTCCATATAAGTTATCAAATTTACCAAATTTTCATTACTAATGATTACTATATTGTCCAATTTCTAATGTACACTCTTTAACCCTTTATCCTTGAGTGGCCTCTTGGCCTTGATAATGTGGTGATGCCTATGTAAAAAAAATAAAATAAATAAAATTAAATTAAAAATCTGCATGAAGTAAAATATATTTAAACCTATTTTGCAACTGAGCAAGGCCAAACAATTCCCGCTAGTTCTTAAATAAATAATTTATATTGTTGATCTCAGTTATAACAACGTATACATTTCTATTAACGAAATATCTATACTGTTTTTGTATGCAAAGAATTAATTTCAGCTTTATAGCAGCCTACCAAGCAAAGTACAGCGGATGAACCGAGAACTCCATTAACAATAGTATTATTTAAGAAAAAAAAAAATCTTCATTAAAATATATTAAAAAGTCTCAATTTTCATAATAATTCTTCCGGTTGTAAAATTACTTATTAATCTAAGTAGAATCATTTTTATCCAGTTTATTTCCTCATAGTTGTCTCTTACTCTTGTTCTCATTCAAATGTAACATACAAGTATCCAGATTTTAAGAGAAAAGGTTTTAAAGGAAAATATACAAAATCTATAATAATAAATAAATTTGTTGAATCTGTAGGAGTGTTCACTATATGTTACTAGTATTAAGGGCAAATGTCACTTCAATACTAGTAAATTTATATCAGAAACTGATCCCCCACTTTAAATACTAAAATCATTGTTTTATTTTGTTTGATTATTTTTCTCGGTGTGTTTAAACATAATCGCCTATGAAAAGTACAACCTCATTTATTATTATTACTTTTACTAATACCCACTCACTAGTTCCCATACAGATGGTTTACAAGGAGTAAAATCTTTGTCTCGGTGGATGAATAATGCATACAGACATATATGGCCAAGTTTAAATGCAAACCTTTACTCCTGATCTGAAATGGAACACGTACATCAAGTCTGTTGCCAAGGTCACTAGAAAGATGGTGGGATCCTTCTACCACTCCAGAAGATATCTCACTACTGATGCAATTCTCTATCTATATAAAAGCCAAGTACGTCCAAGGATGTAGTACTACTGCCATATCTGGGCAGGAGCTGCTAAAAATAGCCTATCCTGCCTTGACAGAGTACAAAATAGACTTTGTGGCTTAGTGGGAGATGCCCTTTTCTCTACCCTGCAACCTCTCTCCCACAGAAGAGATGCTGTGAGCCTATCTTTGTTTTATTGTTATTTCCATGGCAGGTGCTCATCTGAACTCCAATCTCTGGTCCCCCCTCGCCAATCTTTCACGAAAAACACCCGTCTAGCTGAATCCACTGTGAAAAATTTCCCCCACTCTTTATCTGTGCCTAAATCAAAACGTGGATTCCATGAACAAAGCTTCTTTCTTAGAACTGCACGCCTGTGGAACTCTGTTCCGTCTGCCTGCTTCTCACCTGACTACAGCTTGGATGTCTTCAAGTCCAACGTTAACAAATTCCTAATGAACCGCCCCCTTAAGTAAACACTCCATCAAATCTCCACACTAACGTACTGTATTTGGAATTAACCCTCATTCCTGAGTGGCTTCCGGGCCTTGATAAGTGGTGACCACCGTGTAAAAAAAAACAAAAAACTGTTCGATTCAACTTGCTTACATATTTCTATTACTTTTGCATATTCGCAAATTCGTTCATAATTTAGCAATACCTTGTAGTGTTCCCTGTTTCAAGAGAATAAGGAGATATAATAATAATAATAATAATAATAATAATAATAATAATAATAATAATAATAATTCTTTCTCTTCTTCTTCTTATTTTTATTACTTGTTTTTTTTTTTTTTTTTTTTTTTTTTATTACATTTTCTCCCCAAACAAGGCACATTGCCACTTTGGTGTAGGGGGTTACTATCAGGGGAAACATCTACTGGGGTACTATTTAGGGATTAGGGCAGCGAGATGTTGGTTCACGTTGCACTTGAACTTATGCATGTCAGTACAGTTGGGGAAGCAGTGACCTGGAATGGAATTCCAAAGTCTAGCAGTTCTGGGGAAGAAACTACTGGAGTAGAAAGATCTTTTACATCTGGGGATCTCTACAGTGTGGGGGTGGGACTTTGCAGCTTGTCGGGTCTGTCGAGGGTGTTCACGTCGTGGGGGCACAAGTGCTTGCAGTTCTTCAGAGCATTCACCATTATAATACTTGTAGAACAGGCAGCTTAGATGCCAGTTTAGGGCCTATCAGATTTGCGACTCTCTTTTGAACCCTGTCAAGGAGCGAGAGACTAGTAGCCGATGCACCGGCGTAATATGACAGCAATACTCCATACATACTTGTACTTACTAGGAGTTCTCACACAGGCCATCATTAGAGATAGCTCACTGATAACAACCGGTAGTGTTCCCTGGAGTCTGAATGACAACAAATCTGCCCAGATTCCCAGTACTCCCACTTGCTTTGATAACCTTTACGAATGATTTGTATTATCACAACAGCCGGTAAACATTCACTTCTTGCTGACAATGACGATAAAGTCTTCACTGGAATTTTGGTGGCAACAAGCCTCCCAAAGGTTCCGACTCTATTTGCACTCATCTACTGGAGGTCTGGTAAATGTTTTCTCTCCTCGGTTTTTTCCATTTTCCTTGATCATTCACAACTATTTGGTGTGGGGTGAGTGTATGCCAACGCCACCATTTGGGGATGGGGGTATAGTTTACTTATAATTTTGTGTTTTCAGTTTTCTTGGTTCCCTGTAGTGTTCTATTTTTTTTTTTTTTTTAATTTTGTTGCAGTTTTCAAATGACTGGTTTATTATTATTTGTACTCATTAGGAGTTTTCACACAGGCCACCATTAAAAATTTTTGTCGGTCAACAACCTGTGGTGTTTCTTAGAATCTAGGTGATAATAAGTCTCCCCTGATATCCATACTCTCCACCTCTTTCAATAACCTTTACAAATTAATTTAGTTTATCACAACAGCTGTTTACCATTGATTTCTGTGGCAAAGACCTTCACCGGAATTTGCATGACAATAAGCCTCCGCAATGTCCCAGTTGTCTTTGCACTCATCCAGTGAAGGTTTGGTTCGTGCTTTCTCTCCTCGGTTTTTCTATCCTCCCTGACCCTTCTCAACTATTTTGTATGGTGCCAGTTGATGTGGAAACTACAAACTATCA
The DNA here is from genome assembly GCF_053919585.1 of Euprymna scolopes. Taxonomy (NCBI): domain Eukaryota; kingdom Metazoa; phylum Mollusca; class Cephalopoda; order Sepiida; family Sepiolidae; genus Euprymna; species Euprymna scolopes. The sequence goes on from NC_136523.1 coordinate 3,939,040, forward strand.
TTTTTTGTTGGGGGAGGGGCTTATTATTATTGTTATTATTATATTTTTTACTTGTTTATAAAAGGTGTAAAATATGGCCGTTGGAATTAATTCTGTGGTGAATAAATTTTAGATCTAGCATTAATAGTGTGTATTTTATTTGCTTTTCTTTATTGTTTTATTATTATTATTACTTTATTATTTATATTTTATTATTTTATTTTTTTTATGTATTCATGTATTTATTATGTTACTTTATTATTACTTTATTATTTATATTTTATAATTTTAATTTTTTATTTTATAATTTTTTTTATTTATTCGTGTATTTATTATTATTACTTTATTATTTATGTTTTATAATTTTAATTTTTTTTATTTATTCACGTATTTATTATGTTACTTTATTATTTATATTTTATAATTTTAATTTTTTATTTTATAATTTTTTTTATTTATTCACGTATTTATTATTACTTTATTATTTATATTTTATAATTTTAATTTTTTATTTTATAATTTTTTTTATTTATTCACGTATTTATTATTACTTTATTATTTATATTTTATAATTTTAATTTTTTATTTTATAATTTTTTTTATTTATTCACGTATTTATTATTACTTTATTATTTATATTTTATAATTTTAATTTTTTATTTTATAATTTTTTTTATTTATTCACGTATTTATTATTACTTTATCATTTATATTTTATAATTTTAATTTTTTATTTTATAATTTTTTTTATTTATTCACGTATTTATTATTATTACTTTATTATTTATATTTTATAATTTTAATTTTTTATTTTATAATTTTTTTTATTTATTTACGTATTTATTATGTTACTTTATTATTTATATTTTATAATTTTAATTTTTTTTATTTATTCACGTATTTATTATGTTACTTTATTATTTATATTTTATAATTTTAATTTTTTATTTTATAATTTTTTTTATTTATTCACGTATTTATTATTATTACTTTATTATTTATATTTTATAATTTTAATTTTTTATTTTATAATTTTTTTTATTTATTTACGTATTTATATTATTACTTTATTATTTATATTTTATAATTTTAATTTTTTATTTTATAATTTTTTTTATTTATTCACGTATTTATTATTACTTTATTATTTATATTTTATAATTTTAATTTTTTATTTTATAATTTTTTTTATTTATTCACGTATTTATTATTATTACTTTATTATTTATGTTTTATAATTTTAAATTTTTTTAATTTATTCATGTATTTATTATGTTACTTTTATTATTATTACTTTATTATTTATGTTTTATAATTCAAAATTTTTTTAATTTATTCATGTATTTATTATGTTACTTTATTATTACTTTATTATTTATATTTTATAATTTTAATTTTTTTTAATTTATTCATGTATTTATTATGTTACTTTTATTATTATTTATATTTTATAATTTTAAATTATTTTGGTTTAATTATGTATTTATTATGTTACTTTATTATTACTTTATTATTTATATTTTATAATTTTAATTTTTTTATTTATTCATGTATTTATTAAAGTAAAGGGATACAATATATATATATATATATATATATATATATATATATATATATATATATATGATAGTGAGATTTACTTTATTTGAAGTAGGGAAGAATTAGAAGGCTATCACAATGCAAGAAATAAAAACTTGTTAGTATTGAGAATGGAAAATAAAAACAAGTGATTTTTTGTATATATATATATATATATATATATATATATATGTAATCGTGTTCCATAATAAATTTCCCAAAAAATCCTCTTTTTAAAATAATGCTTCAAGTACCTTTAAATACTAAAAATTCTCTTGACGTTTTGTCACAGTTACTGTGTAGATGTTTTATTTTTCAATTAAGATTTACTTTTGATAACATACACACACGTATAAATTTATAGAAAATCACTTGTTTTTATCTTCCATTCTAAACACCAACAACTTTCCATTTATTTGCGTTGTGGTAGCCTTCTAATTCTTCTCCCAACACGCACACACACACACACACACACACACATATATATTCTTTTTTTCCGACTGTTCTGGATATCTTTTTGATTCGCCGAGTGATCTTTTTTATTTCAACTGGCATGTTGTATAAACTGGCGCCCAAAAGTTGCACTGATAGAAAGCGCTTGAGAAGAATATGGCTGGACAACAACTTGTGGGCGCCATTTTATACAACGTGCCAGCTGAAATAAAAAGATTGCTTGGCAAATAGAAAAGATATCCAGAAAAATCAGAAAAAAAGAATAACTCTGTCGTGTACAATCAGACGTGCTTGAATAATGACTTGCTGCAGAAATATACAAATATATATATATATATAATAAAAAATTCACTGTTTCAGAAGCACTTGATATATAGAATTAAAGATTTTTAGTGTTGAAAAAACGAAACATGTGCAAAATTTATTTATTAAAATTAAATTCAAATTTTTCAAATAGTAAAATATTCTTCGTCAGTAAGTTCAGACAGTTTTTTTTTTCTTTTTTCGTGCGGTTAAATTCTGAATAGGAAGCGCTTCTTAAACAGTGGATTTCCTATTATTATTTTGACCTATGCGTATGATCAGTGCTTCAAACTGTTAGCGAACATTTAGGCGTCATTCATCCTCAACTTCCAACCTCTGAAGACGTGCCAGGCTTCATCACCAGAATTTAATTTAATTTAATTTTGATAAATATCTATTTATTAAAAAATTAAATTAAATTATATCAGATATATGTTTATTAAAATAAATTTTTCACTTCTCTGCTCTTTTCAACCGTTAAATTATATATATATATATATATCTTATAAATACAAGACTGATAAATTAAAAAATTAAAAAATGTATCCATTTTAAATGTGGAAATTGATGAATCGCACAGGTAAGAAATTCATTTTTATACTATGAAAAGGTTAGTATTTGCAATTAAGAATAGGAAATTGGATAAAATTTTTTGTAACATGTCTTCTTCCTAAGATTAAGGGTGGTGGTGTTTGATCAACACTGCTGGGGAGCCATGATGTAATATACTGTTTTGTTTTTAAATCCCCGAAACAGTGTTTCATGATAAACAACTGATGATCCCTTGAAAAATAAAAAAAATTGGTATTATAGTAAATTCGAGAGAGTTGATGCAGTGATTGCAGGTGATTAAATGACTTACTGACTAGATGTTTTTTTTTAACAAATGATAAAAAGTGATTTTTTGTATAGTTTCAAATGTTAAAAACTTCAAAGACTATATATAGATAGATAGATAGATAGATAGATAGATAGATATACATATATATATACACAAAGATTTTAAAGAGTATGAATAGAAAAGACTATTTCAGTCGACAACATAAAACATAATAAATTGATTAAATTTATAGGACTGTGTTTATTACTATTCACACATTTCATCAACTGAAGACGTGCCAGGCTTTACCACCAGCATAACATGAAAAAAGAAGAAAAAAAATGTCTGTATTTCCTGGTGAGTATTTTACTATTTGAAAATTTGAAAAATTTAATTTAATTTTAGTAAATAGAAATGTTTATTAAAATAAATTTTTCACCTGTTTGCTATTTTCAACCGTTAAATTATGTGTGTATATATGCATATACATTTTTTTTTTTTTTTAATTACATTTTTCACCCCAAACAAGGCAAATTGCCACTTTGGTGTAGGGGGCTACTATCCGGGGCAACAACTACTGGGGTACTATGTAGGGATTTGGGCAGCAAGATGTCGGTTCACGTTACACTTGAACTTCTGCACGTCAGTACTGTTGGGGAAGCAGGGACCTGGAAGTGAATTCCAAAGTCTAGCAGTTCTGGGGAAGAAACTACTGGAGTAGAAAGATCTTTTACATCTAGGGATCTCTACAGTGTGGGGGTGGGATTTTGCAGCTTGTCGGATCTGTCGAGGGTGTTTACGTCGTGGGGGCACAAGTGCTTGCAGTTCATCAGAGCATTCACCATTATAATACTTGTAGAACAGGCAGAGGGATGCAGCGTTTCGACGATGGGACAGAGGCTGAAGCTTAGATGCCAGTTTAGGGCCTATCAGATTTGCGACTCTCTTTTGAACCCTGTCAAGGAGCGAGAGACTAGTAGCTGATGCACCAGCCCAAATATGACAGCAATACTCCATACATGGGCGAATAGTGGCCTTGTAGAGGTACAGGATACTTTCGGGTGTTAGAAGTTTTCTAGCACGGTAGAGAGAGCCCACCTTCCTCGCAATTTTAGTAAATAGAAATGTTTATTAAAATAAATTTTTACCCCTGTTTGCTAATTTCAACCGTTAAATTATGTGTGTATATATGCATATACATATAATATATATATATATATGTAATAAATGTGTGTATATATATATATATATATATATATATATATATAAGATTTTAAAGAGTATAAATAGAAAAGACTATTCCAGTTAACAACATAAAAACATAATAAATTGATTAAATATAGAACTCTGTTTATTACAATTTACACATTTCATCAACACATTTGTTTAAGTATGCTATTCATTCAGATTAAATTAGATGAAAAAAAATTAATTCATTTTCAAGAATACATTAATTATAGCAAATAAAAGACATTGCAAAACATTTTATTAGAAAAATTGGCAATAGTGCAGTATAATTAACAGCCGAGAAATAAAAATCTAAAAAAAAATATATAACAAAAACTTTTACGAAACAATAAAAATTAAACTTCTACCAGCTTGTATCGTTTTTAAATTCAAAAAAAATTTGTAAGTTTTTTTTTTTTTCTAATTTGTTTTCAATACTTCCCTGTATAGTTTCAAAAAAATACACTGCTGATCAATAATTAAAGACCACTTAAAAATCTTTAAAAAGAAGCCTTTTTTTAAGGATAGATTTTAAACTGTTCCAACTTAAGGTTACTAATACCACAATCTAAAAGGTTATGGAAACAAAAAAGTACATTCCAGAAATCTTATTTAAAAATTTGCATTTTTATCAAATTAGAACAAAATCATAAGACCAACTGTATAAATTGTTAGATTTATCTTAATCCTAATGTTTTTAGTTCAGTTAGAGATGGTGTTTATTTGCTCCCCCACTGAGCAAATTAGGCACAAGGCCGTTTTTAATGTGAGGTAAAAACCAGCTCCCCTAAAAGGGGTCACTCTGGTTACCAAAAATAATAATTGTCCCAGTATAGAGGGTTTCCCCTCCATTGACTGGTACAAATTATCTTAAGTGCAGCATCTGCCGGAACAGATACTACACTTTTATCTTAGCCAAAAGGCCAAGAAAAAAAAAAAAAAAAAAAAAGTTCAGTTAGAGATTAGCAATCACTGTGTTACCATGCCTAAAGCAAGAAAACTAACCGAAGTTGAGCACTCTCGAATTCTAGAATTCCATAAGCAAGGTTTGTCACAGTGAGCGATAGCAGCACTCTCGAATTCTAGAATTCCATAAGCAAGGTTTGTCACAGCGAGCGATAGCAGCTAAGGTAAATCACAGTAAAACTGTTATTTGCAACTTTCTAAAGAACATTGAGAATTATGGAAGGCAAAATCCTTTGATAGCCCCCCCCCCCAATTTCTCCTGCATTGAGTAGGAGAATCAGACGGGTTGCTCTGAATGACAGAGGACTTTCTTCTAGTCAAATTAAGGCGGTTACAGATGCTGATTGCAGTCAAATGACCATCAGATGACACTTACATCAAAAAGGCATGGTAAATAAAAACCGTAAACAAATTCCTCGATTGCTTCCACGTCACAAAGTGGACTGCTTAAGATTTGGTCATGAATACCAAACCTAGGACGTTGAGAAGTGGAAGAAAGTCCTGTTTTCTGATGAGAAAAAATTCAATTTAGACTGTCCTGATGGCTTCCAGCGACATTGGCATGACAAAAACATGCCCCTTGAAATTTTTTCCACACGTCACAGTGGTGGAGGGACCGTAATGGTATGGGGTGCTTTTTCTTACAGAGGGACGATGGAACTCCAGGTGGTGAAGGGTCGTCAGACAGCAGCTGGTTATGTTAGCATGCTACAAAAAGCATCTTTGATGATGAAGGGTCATCGTTTGTATGGAGATGGATGGTTATTCCAACAGAATAATGCTGCAATCCACACTGCAAGATGGTCCTTGAGCTTGCTACAAGAAAATGGAGTCCATCTCTTGGGACATCCTGCATGCTCGCCGGTCTTTCACCCAATTGAAAATGTTTGGGGATGGATGACAAGAGAGGTTTATCGAAATGGCAAACAATATTCAACAAAAAATGAACTTTGTGAAGCCATTTTCAGAAACTGGAGCAGGATCCCCGCACCTTTATTGAAACCCTTATTTCTAGCATGCCCTCCCCCACCAAAAAAATTTTTTTGAAGTCATCAAAAGCAGTGGAGGTAGAACATACACTTTTTGTACAATTTAATAGAATTTTTGTCTCTGGTCTTATAATTTTGATCATGTGTAAAATGTCTAATTTAATAAAACTGTAAATTTTAAAAATAAATCTTTGGAATGTAGCCTTTTGTTTCCATAACCTTCTAGATCGTAGTATTAATAAGTCGGAAGAGTTTAAAATCTATCCTTGAAAAAAGTTTTTTTTTAAAAGATTTTTAAGTGGTCTTAAATTTTTGATCAGCAGTGTATGGTTGAACACATGCAGCCATAAGCTTAGATACTGCAAATTATTTTGTAATAAAAAAATCTTTAAACGAAGTTTCAGTAAGTGAAAAAATATACAGATCGGTAGAAAATTACATTTATGAAGTTGGTAACAGTTATAAGTTGCATTGTAAAAATTTTCGATTTCTCAGTTTTTAACTATAAGTCATAGGAGCTGAAACCAAAATTGATAGCAACCATTTTGAATTGTATCTCGTTAAAAAAACAGATATCAGCAAAAATATATATTGAAATAAATAAACTTACAAATATTTTCAGAACTTTCAAACTGTACAGGAAGGTAGGAAATTACATTTTCTTGAATTTTTAAGTTATTGGTTATATATATATATATATATATATATATGTGTGTGTGTGTGTGTGTGATCGTTTATGTATATTCATGTTTATTTAATTTATTTATTTGTTTCTTTTCTATTGTTATTGTTAGCTTCAAAACTAACAATAACAATAGAAAACAAACAAATAAATTAAATAAACATGAATATACATAAACGATCACACACATATATGTATATGTATATATATATATATATATATATATGCATGTATGTGTGTACACATATGTATATTTATATGTATAAAAAAAAGAAAAAAAAAAGAGAACGTCTATCTAAAACCACTAACCTAGTTCTAAAACAGATCCTTTGTTTGATAAAATGCATACCCATTGGCTGATAGGAAGGGGCGCGGTGGATACTAGAAAGCTGATTGGCCAACTAGAAATCCTCAACATATATAAAAACAAGAAGCAACGACAGAATTCGCGCATAAGCCTGACGAATCCTATAGTTGGATGAAACGCAGAATATTCAGTGTAGCTTAATCGCCATATATATTTTATAAATTACTAACTAGCTCTACCAACGTATTGAGCACTTTTGAAGTAAATACTTAAAGTTTACGCATAAATCTATACTTTCGTATATTAAATTTATGTGAATAAATGAAGTAGTTATATATATATATATATATATATATATATATATAACTACTTATTTACTTCAAAAGTGCTCAATACGTTGGTAGAGCTAGTTAGTAATTTATAAAATATATATGGCGATTAAGCTACACTGAATATTCTGCGTTTCATCCAACTATAGGATTCGTCAGGCTTATGCGCGAATTCTGTCGTTGCTTCTTGTTTTTATATATGTTGAGGATTTCTAGTTGGCCAATCAGCTTTCTAGTATCCACCGCGCCCCTTCCTATCAGCCAATGGGCATGTATTTTATCGAACAAAGGATTTGTTTTATATATATATATATATATATATATATATATATATATATATATATATCTCCTCAAAACCTCTGGTCTTGATGGAGGGGAGACAAAAACTTGCTGCCATGGTTTCAAATGATCTGAAATAACAGCAAGGGGAGACTTGATTCCAAATATTTCTCATATGTTATATCGCCCCTCTTTTGGAAATAAGGTGCGATTATGAATATCTCCAGTATCAAATAATCCTTGTACATTGTGAAATTTACTTTATGTATGAAAACCAAAGAGGGGAGATATAAACATATAAGAAATATTTGGAATCAAGTCTCCCCTTGCTGTTATTTCAGATCATTTGAAACCATAGCAGCAAGTTTTAGTCTCCCCTCCATCAAGGCTACAGGTTTTGGGGAAACATAAGATATTTTAGAATTTATATGCAAAACTAGGAAAACAAATGACTATAAAATATTTTATGGATGTAAAAAAGTTTCAAAAATAGGCTCTGAATGATGGACGATCCCTTTAATGTGTGACCTTAAGGGCAAATGTCACATA